>NC_030423.2:12473902-12661402 GCF_001660625.3 Ictalurus punctatus | reverse complement strand
GAGGCAGTGCGGTGTCTTTATGAGCTCTCTAGCTCTTCTCACCCTGGTGTGGGGCAGTCGTGCTTGTCTGCAACTCCATATCTTCTCACATATCTCTCCAGCCCGAGTGCCAAACTCACAGTTAGTGAAAGTCATTCTGAAAATGTTTGATTTGTTTATATGATGTATATTGCATGTACTTCAGTTTTCTCTGTGTGTGTGTGTGTATGTGCAACATGCCTGCACAGGAGCTTTGCCTGTACACATTAGGGAACCTGTGGCCGGATGGTGCTGTAGTAAAAGAGAAGCTGCTGGTCCAGGGGATGGTGCCTGCTCTGGCTAACTGCATTCAGGTAAACACTGCTGAGAACCTTTTCAGTTATCCGTCACGTAATCTTTTTCATTTGAGCCTTTTCAGAAAGACCATATATTGTATACTTTCTTAACTTTCTACATCATCTTCAGAATCAGAGATGTAACTTGGCGGTGATGGAGGCAGTGGGCTTTACATTGTCTCAGCTGCTTCAGGATAATGATGCTGCAGACAAAGTTATTCCGTGAGTTGCAAAAATGAAACTTGATATAAGAGAAATTAGTTAAACTAAATAATCCCTTTGCAAGGCTGAAATAGTTACCTAATATATAATTTTCTTCTATATCTTAGACGTCAAAGTATGGTTTATGTTTCACTCAAAACCTAAGACCATACATGTTTTCTGTATGTGTTTTTTCTTTTTTTTTTAGTTCCATAAAAAATATCATTAGTCAACTGAAAAATACAAAGAAGCATGGTTGCGCTTCTCATCAGGAAATCCTCATTCTATTAATATACCCTTTGGAAACATTACTCCAAGCATACACATGCCCGGCCTCATTCGCAGTAAATTGCCAAGAAACATTATTTGCATATTGCAACATGATTGGCTCTTACATTTTATGATGTAATAACACTCGCCTGTCGTATGTTCAAACTAATAGTCTCTATTATGCTGAGCCAAAACCATGTTCCAAAACCGCTACAGCAACAATTTCCCCATCCTTACTCACTTATAACTCTGAAAGTATTTGTTCATTAAGTTTATGATGACTTTGAGTATTTAATAATAATAATAATAATAATAATAATAATAATAATGTCTTTCAGGATGGTCATGACCTCTGGTTTGGTCCCTCATTTGATTTCACTTCTGACTCCAGATCCAGAGTTTGGTATGGGAGTTGCCATCGAATGTGCCTGGTGTTTACATTATATAATATCACGGTATGGCATTTTGAAAAAAAATCTTCCACAAGCCTGTTTCACACAATTGAAATTCACCAACAAACCCTGTTGAATTCTTTGGGCTTAACAATGAATCTCTTCTGGTCGTATGCTAGGGTTGGGCGATATGACAAAAAAAAATCATAATCACAATACTTTTCTTAGTATTGCTACATTTATAAGATTTAGCTAACAAACTGTCTGCAAAGCAGAAAAACGTTAAACTGAGTTTGACGATACTTTTCTTTAATACCTACAGAGTCAAAGAAGATTAAGTTTTAAAACTTAATCTTCTTTGCATCAAATCAACTGCATCCATTTGGTACCATTTAATTTGTAATTTTTTAAGACGTAAAGAAATATATCACCATACCAGTGATATCTCAAAAAAATGCGAAGGCGAACGTGCTAACCACTAAGCCACCGTGCGCCCTATCACGTTCGCCTCACACCTCCAGGGTTGGAGGTTCGATCCCCACTGTGGCCCTGTGTGTGGAGTTTGCATGTCTCCTCCGGGAACTCCGGTTTCCTCCCCCAGTCCAAAGACATGCATGGTAGGCGGATTGGCATGTCCAAAGTGTCCGTAGTGTGTGAATGTGTGTGCACGGAAGGAGCCTCCCCTGGCGCACCCTGGGCAACCTTCAGTATCATACTGCTGGGCGGCTAATCCTTCCATCACGATGGTTAAGTGTGTTTGTGTTTCATGTTACTCCATTTGTTTTTGCAGTATTACTGATACATCCATGTTGATAACTGAAGGACTCCTCTCACAGTGCAGTAACCTTCTGATTACACTAGGAGGGGCTGTTGCTAAAGGACGCACTGACGACTGTGTAGAATTGGTGAGTTTATTCAAAACCTCTAAGCAGTGATGCAGATTGTAAATGTAGCACTTTCTCATCTGTATACACGTTTTCCTAATTTCTATTCTGAAAGTACATACATCTCTAGTATTTTGTTATTGAGTCTTTCTTTGCCTTGTAGCTGATCTGGCCCCTGCTGCGCTGCCTGGGTAATATGTTGGCCAGCGGGGTGCGTGAGCCTGCCGGATGCTCAGCGGGCGTAGAGGATGTCCGTCTCTTAGCTGCTCTGTGTGTGTTCAGCCAGACATACCTAACCTCCCACTGTGCTCTGAGCAGGGAGAGCCTGTGGGTCCTCAACAACCTCACAGGTAGTACCAACAGCAAATACCATGATGATGGAAGACACCACAGGAAATGACTCATGAAGTAGCAAATATGATCTTCAGTTATAATGTAAAATCCCGGGTCGGTTGTGATTGCAAATGGAAAACTTTGAGCAATTCTCAAGGTATCATTCTATGTCCACTTTTTGGTTGCAGCTGGTTCATTCGTGCTTTGTTCAGCTGTGCTGTTCTTGAAGATGGTACCAGATCTTCTGCAGCTTTTACCCTTTTCTAATGGAATCAATACCATGGTAAGAGAGAGCGAGAGCTGCACGCATACTGTATAAAGATTTGTAACCTAGTGGAATGTAGCCATTCTGCTGCACATCTAGATTAATATCTAATCACTGCTCATGCCATTTGTATTGTATTGATCTTTATTTGTGAGTTGATATTCAGTTATTTCCAGAAATTCCAAGCATGTCAAAACATTACCTACCGCTGAGTTCAAATACTGACCATCTGTCTGTTGACCACTATCCTCTCCTCTGTGATCAGGTGCTAAGGGTTCTGGGTAATGTTGCCCACAATGGTCCTGAATACTGTATTCAGCTGACGCAAGCAGGTCTGCTCTCTGTCCTCTGTGCCACACTCAAAATGGCTGATCCAGACATAGTAACGCTGAGCCTGGAGGTGCTGCATTTGCTCACTGCTAGTAGCCCACAGGTGAGCCCCACACACGCACACACAAAATGAACTGATGGCATTTTTGCTATCTACGACTTGCTTTTTGTATTAGGCTAAGGTTGTTTAAGGCCAGTTACAGAAACATAAATAGGTTTGTATTACATCAGAGATGCCTTTATACATCTGTTATTTTGGATGTAGCCTTGGCCAGGAGGAGAGGTCTTCAGGTGGTGCCCAACCTTCTCAGTGTTTCGACCCTTAACCACAACACTCTCCAGTTGGTGGGTGGCGGCCAACTCACTGCCCCTATCCTCCCAGCTTCCAGCTAGTTTTCTCCCTCTTATGCCAAAGCCAACAGGAGGCTCTCTGTGCCACTTCTCCCGGCCTGCGAACTTCTGTTTTTCCCTCGTTGCCTCTAACTCCAGCTTTTGTCATTATTATAGATATAGAATATAGAACATTCCAAAACATGCGTCAGGGGATACACGTTTCAACATTGTATATCAAAAGACGTTAATGGATTTTCACACTCGGTCCAAATAGAGATTTGGATCCCAGAAGACCCAAATAAAAATTCACTGGAGTAGGTATGAAGATATGAAGCTCGCAGAACAATGTTAAGTGCATTGGGAAAAATCACGGCATGGTACAAACAAGATATAATAACTGTGGGAGTGGATACGGGTAGGATTGGTCAGAATTTCTTTGGGAGTGGATGGTAGTAGGATTAAAAGTCTAGTCCAGGGATGTCCAATCTTATCTGCAAAGGGCCGGTGTGGGTGCAGGTTTTCATTCCAACCAAGCAGAGGCCACAGCTGAGTCTACTGAAAGCTCAAGACCAGCTGATTAAACAGGTGGAATCAGTTGTGGCTCCTGCTTGACTGGAATGAAAACCTGCACCCACACCGGCCCATTGCGGATAAGATTGGACTTCCCTGGTCTCGTCCCACTGCTATGGTCGTTCGTAATTTAACTGTAGATTTCAGAGTTAGTTGCGCTGCTGCTTAATCCTAGTTTTGGACCAAAAACTCTTGTGCTTGTTCTTGCCTTTTGTGCTTATCGCTCTCATTGTATTGTTCCATCATATATCCACAAGCCAATTTAACCTTATTTTTTTTGTTGTTTTTTTTTTAACGCAGATAGCTGAAGAGTTTATCAGGCTGGATGGCATTCCTCTATTAGAAGCAATTCAATACAACAGTGAAGAATCGCAACGTCTTAGAGCATCTTGCATCTTAGACTACTACTTGCATGCTCACTCAATGGTTAGTACAGCCATTTAGTACTGTGATAAGGTCATTACAGTCAGCATGTGTACATGAGAGAAACACATAAGTCTATGGACATGCAGTCCAATCCAAAACTATTGGAACGGCAAGGCCAGTTCATTTGTTTTTGCTGTGAACTGAAGGCATTTTGGTTTGAGTTCCAAATATTAATATGAGAAGAGAGTTTCGAATTTCAGCATTTATTTCCTGGTATTTATATGTAGACGTGTTAAACGACATAGAACATAGCACATTTTATATCCGACCACCCAATTTGTAGGCGAGCAAAAATATTGGAACATGCGACGAACATGTGTTTGTTACCCGGATGCGTCCTGTTAGATTGTTTAAACAGTAAACAGCTCTGAACATCTGCTCATAGTTTTCGCTGTCAGTTTCACCTGTGAAGACTGCATATCTTGTTAATAAGGATAAGCCAACATGAAGACCAGAGAGCTATCTATGGGAGTAAAGCAAGCCGTTGTGAAGCTGAGAAAAGAGGCATTGCACAAACAAACCCAAAAACAAGTCAGCGACATCACCAACAACCTTCACAGAGCAGGGGTGAAGGTGTCAAAGAATCCACCATTCGAAGAAGATTTTGAGAGCAGAAATATAGAGGCCATACCACAAGATGCAAACTACTCATCAGCAGTAAGAATTGGAAAGAGTAAATTGGAATTCACAAAGAAATACAGATATAAGCCACTTCAAGACTTGCTATACTTTTGCTCGCCTAGAAATTGGGCGGTCTGATACAAAAGGTTCTATGTTTTATGTTGTTAAACACATCCAGATCTAACTGAAATCCTTCACTCTTGTTTCATGTCCATCTTTTGATATCAAACCCAAGTGTCTTGTATAGTGTGCACACACAAAAAGATCTTGGTCTTGCTATTCCAGTAGTTTCAGAGGGGACAGTATAGAGATCTGCTGGTTACTTAACTGTTGTCTTCCCCCAACCCCCCCCCCCCCCCCCCCCCCCCACTGTTGAACAGTAGTCCATGCAGCCTTATTGAAAGCATACCCAGTTACAGACGGATATGTGTAATAATATAACATAATATGTGTAGCCGTGTTGGCCCTCACTATACAGCACAATGTTGTACCAATGGACAAAATGACAAAGAGCCAATGCTGGCCCAGCGGCAGTTTGCTACTCGGGTAATGTCCTCACTGCCGCATTGTTGCAAGCCGGTATTTGGGTCAATTTGGAAACTTAAGTCTCATCCCAAAGCGGTTGTCAGTATGCATTTATTTATTTATTTATTTAACATTTATTATACAGCTCCCTCATGACTGATGTGATGACAACCAGCCACGACCTGCACACCTTAGAGTTTTAAAGATAGGACAATATATAAATATTTTTACATTTGTACTGTTTTATTTGATGTATTATTGTGTTACTAATGTATATCTTGCATATTTTCCAAAACATTTTGTAAATAAAGGTTTTTACGTTCGCACGTATACAATGTCTAAGACTCGGATGATGGTTGAAGAGGCAGCAATACAGGAGAAAGCGGAACTGACGTTTAGGACTTTTATTTTGGATTGACGTTGTGTACAGTATGTACACCAACAATAAAAGGAAAGTTACAACCACAAATCAAACAATTCAGCCAGGTTTAACCCCTGAAAATAAAGAAAAAAGCGTTAACTAATCGGACAACTTGGAAAAACAGACCGAAACCACGTCCTTATGGTCTGAATAACTGACTGCTCTTTTAACTCCTCCAGCTGTTAGGACACTGAGATGGTTAGTGCTGAACACCGGTACGTTTCTGTTCATAATAATAATAATTATTATAATAATCTATTATTTTCATCACTTAGTCGTGCATGGACTTTGTTTATTGTGACCGCACTAGTTTTCTACAGCGCTGTTAATCACCAAGCTAATAGCTTGCTAACAGACTAGCCGAGTTAACTCATTCTTTCCGTATAGGTTTGTTTTGGTCAGTAGCGTTAGCTTGGGAAGCTGGTTAGAAAAAGTCAGGACAGTTTTCTGTAAGTCATTAGTTAAGACAGAAAACCTGGGTGCTATCGCTTGTCTGAACGCTAGCTATAAGCAAACCTAATATAACTATCAGGTTAGTTTAGCAAGTTAGCACCTAACTTCTGAGCTGGAACAGCGTATTTACTCACAACAACTTCCTAAACTCTAGTTTTGTAGCTGTGCAACTGCCAGTTTAGTTTCTTTCTTTCCTCGTGGAAAGAAATTTCACTGTACTGAAAATTGGTTGAAACAATGTTTTATCTTTGCTGGAGAATCAGCTAACCAAGTTAGCTAGTTAGTTACACCGTCTTGAGTGCATCCTAGGGGTTGGCGATATAGTCAAATATATGACGATATGGATCACGATAGATAGATAAGTTATTTGTTCTCAAAGAGGAAATTTGTTTCCACCCAAGGTGCGTAGAAAACAAACACAGCAACGTCATACATATTAACCATCAAAACTTTCACAGACATGAGGGGGAAAACACGTCAGGATCATACACTGATTGCCAGAGCATAAGATGGCATAACAATGGCTTTGATTACCTGTGTTTAACGCTCGTATAGCCATAAGAACAAAACTCCTACCATAGCTGGCCTTTTTGCACATGAGTAGACTATACCTGCAGCCAGAAGGAAGGGGGATAAAATACTGATAAAGTGGATGGTCTGGATCATTTAAAATGTTATGTGCCTTCAGGGACATATATGAAATGACACTGCTAAATTAGTTATCTTTAAAGCGCACCTATTATGGTTTTGAAATGTGCCTAATTTTGTTTTAAAGGTCTCATAAAATGATTTACGTGCATCCAAGGTCCAAAAACACTTTAATGAGCTCATCATTTAAACTGCAGCATTACGTTTTTCCCCCAGTGTCACAAACGACTCATTAAATGATCCGTTCTAAAGGATTCATTCTAAACTCCTCCTTTCAGAGAGCATACTCTGCTCTGATTGGTCAGACGTCCCAGTCTGTTGTGATTGGTCTACCGCTGTCAGCGAGTAGCCGATGAAGACTAGAGGCGGGGCTTTTTGTTACAAACCTAAGTAGGTTTGTACAGGAAGTAAGTCTGGAATTACTGATGAATCGGTTCCTTCTTTTGGGAGTCAATAACTCAGTTTGTCATGTACTTTGATCTTTGAAACTTTGCAGACGTTTTAAAATTCACAAACATCTCTATAGCACACTACATGACAGGAAATATTTGAAAAACCATAATAGGTGCACTTTAAGAGTTTGTTCTTATTGGTAACTGCTAACATATGAAAGAAACAAATGGTACCATACCTAACCGGCCCAATAATACTTCAATACAGAAGAAGAAGAAGACTAGGCTGAACAGACAGATGTTTAAGTTTACGGATAACTGTAAGTCTCTTTTGACATCACTTGTAAATACTTAGTGTTCTGATTGAAGTTGAGATGTTTATCCAACGTAATGCTAAGATATCTGAAATTTAGGGTTGCTAATTAAGTCCTAGCAAAACTGACATGTTACATTTGGTTTAAAAAATGCTTTTAACTTACAGAAACAATACCTTAACAATAAAAGGACAAGGAATAAAACAATCTTTATGAAAAAAAATAGATCAATATCTATAGCTAGGCTAGTTGTCACTGTGAGGAACAGTGGAATTGGCCAGTGCCGTGAATGTCCTGGTTATACTACAGCTGTGATACTTCCAGAAAAAGATTTAGATGTAACTTGCGATATCGATATTATTTCAGTAACTGCTTTATCCTGGTCAGCATGGCGGTGGATCCAGGGCCCGGATTCATGAAACATTCTTAGGAATTCTTCTTATCTGCCGTTTTATTTTTATTTTCTAACTTAAGAAAAAAATTATTCCCAGGAATGTTCTTTTCTTCTTCTTTTCTTCTTCTTAAGATTGTTCCTAAGACAAAACATAAGAAAAATTCAAATTCTTAAAGAGAAAGTTCTTAAAAATCATCATAAATATCTTCTTTAAGTCAGGATAACTGCCATCTTGTCGTGGATCCCCAAAAGGTAAGATTTTTTATTAATTTATTGGGTTGTTTCATATATTAAACATTTACAAAATTCTAAAACTTGCAACATGTAATAAATACTGTATAATTACTACACTATTTTGTTTGCAATTGTTTGATATCCCATGAGAGAAGATGGAATTTCCTGATTTTTTTTTTTAAACAAAAGTTCAAAAGGTTAAACAATAAAGACAATTTTTCACAGCCCTCTTTGCTCATATTTACCAAGGGTGTCAATAGTAGTGGAGGGCACTGTATATTCCTCTTATACAACAATAATTTGTCAACAATTAAAATGTTACAGTTTTTATTAGTTTATATGTTTTGGAACATCTGCAAAATAGTTAGTCCCTGCTTTGAATTTTGAAGCTTTTAAAGTTTTTACAGAACCTGGAATGCAAGAAAACTTGCTGGCTGTTAGAAATGTTAAATAAACATTAGTCCATATTCCATTTTTGTTGGTTTTTCTTTTGTATTTTCCCATAGCCTATCGGCTATGTGTGTGTTTTCATAATTGAACTTTATGCTTTCTTTAATTCTCTGTAGGTTCTCCTGTGGATAAAAGTTTCTCAGAAGCAGCGTTAGCATGATGCAGCTGGAGGCCCCACTGCGCTTCTGTCACAACTGTCTGTGGTACTATAAGTTCTCTCAGCGCCTCCTGTCATGTTCTGCTACACACAGGCGAGTTTGCATTCTTGGACACAGTTTTGCGTATTACAAGGGATTGTGAAAAATTTGTTTTGTTTACACCATAGTTAAACGTGTTACAACATAGTCTATATAGTTCAGCCGTTATCTTTATTAGCAATCATCCATGCTGATGTGCTTCATTAAATAGCCACTTAACCATCAGATTAAGTCATATTTAAGGCATGGAAAGTTCAGTCAGGTCCAAACCCTGGAGCAGTTTGCTGAGTATAAAAAGATATCAGTAGAACAATAGTGTAAGTGCGAATTAGAAATGAAACATAGGAAGAAAGAAAAAACAAGGATGGTCCACATTTATTTCACATTTATAAATATCACCTTGATAGTTTTGCTATTAATATGTACATACATAACATTTGTTACTTTTAATAACTTAATAAAAAATCCTTGCTTTATCATTTAACTGAATAGTAAGTTGTCTTAATATGTTATTCATTTCTTTTGGTTGTAAAAAAAAAAAAGTTAATCTTATTGGCACTTCCTCTGTCTGTAGGTCATCTGCAAGTTACTACGAAGTTCTTGGGGTTAAGCCTGATGCTTCACTGGAAGAAATAAAGAATGCATTTTTTGACAAGTCCAAAAAGGTTCTCCTTCATAACATTTCCATTAGTCAGACATTTGGCAGACAGAACAACTTACAAAATATACAGACAGCTGATATTACAGTTATACAAAAGGACTTTGAATACATAATATGTAAGGATTCAGGTTCTGAAAAACTTGAGCTTAGTGCTGGTTTGCGTAAGTGTTCAAATGGCATAGTCAATAACTGAAAGGACAATTTTAAACCCTTTAAGTCCATGAACAAGAAAGACAAGTTCAGAAAATAAAGATGTATTATAAAGGCAGTCCCTGCAAATTAACAAGCAGAGAAAATGATCAGAGTTATCTGAAGATGGAGGTCTTTGGCTCCAAACAGAAATTCTACTGGAATGCAGTTAATGAACTTTAAATGTACTTTAGTTTTGAATCCAACTACACAGCTTTAGCGATTTTTCCACCAAGTTCTCCAAGTATATTACAGTACCTTTTAAAAAGCTTTGTATCGAATTTACCAGTTTATTTATTCAGCATATACAAGATATACAAGTTACTCAGTGCTCAGACATTGTAGCTAAAACAGACCACAACTGTCATGTCTGGCTTCATGTGAACCAAGGTCAGGGTTATCAAGGACAGTGTGTTTTTGTGCCAGTAAAGTGCATCAGGTATCCCTATAGTCACAGGACCCTTCACCACTAGAGGGGTCTGTTTCATTATAATGACATAGGCAGCCCATTCCTCTCAGTACTTCTTACATGGTGTACATGCAGAGAGGTTTCAGCTTATCTCACACAAAAGGTTTGTTCTCTAAGTGATTGCCTTAGCTATGTGATTGCCTTATGGAATACTGTATGTACATGTATAGTACAGTGTCATTAACATATTTTGTGCAAAGGTTAAAAACATTCTTAAAATAACACAATTGCAGTATATCGTGTCCGATAGAGGTCGACCGATTGATCGATTTTGCAGATTTATCAGCACCGATAACGATTGCTGGAACTATCCGTTATTGGCAAACATCCACACCGATAGTTTTTCCCTGTTGCATCCATCGCAGGAGCAATTGAGAAGGGACCGCTGTCATTATACAGTACGAGAGCGGTCTCTAGAGGCGAAAAACAAACTGGACAAATTTTGTTGTGTTATTTGAAGTGTTTTTGATTCATTTTGGATGCCTCTACACTTATTTGTTAGTTGGAGTGTTACTGTTTGGTTCAGTTTGGATGTGTATCTTTTATTGACTTCAATATTTATTAATAGTTAATATATATTAATATTTATATCTTTATTTCATTTTTAAAAAGTACAGTACATTTTCAGGGTACATTCAGTACTGTTTATTTTTGTAATAACGCAAAATACTGATGAACTTTGAGTGCTATGTTTTCATTCAGTATCAGTCGGTTGATCAGCTATCGGTTGGTTATCGGCAGGTACTACCCAACTTATTGGTATGGGTAAAATTCCACTGTCGGTCGACCACTAATGTCTGTATAAGATTTGGCCATAGGGCATAGTCAAACATGTTGTTATATAAGGATACAAAGTCAGGAGCCCTGAAAAATTAGACATGTTTATGAAGTGGCTCAAGTCATTTTCCATGTCATGCACTGATTAGTGTTTTGTTTAAACAAAACATATTTCTATATGAACTTCATCTGTTTCATCACATTTCTGTGTATTCAGCTTCACCCTGACAGTGACCCGTCTAACCCAAGCCTCCATAGTCAGTTTGTTAAGCTGAATGAAGCTTACACGGTGTTGAGCAAAGAGGGCACCAGGAAGGACTATGACTTCGGATTGAGACATTACCAGAGTTTTAGACCGTCTTCCGGATACACACACAAGCCCAGGTAACCCCAGCTGGGCTCCATGTTTCTTCCTTCATTTAAAAATTTTGGAATTTGTGTATGAACTCCTGCTTTTGTACTCGTCCTTCTCTCTCCCAGCTCTGCCGAGACGGCCAAGAACGTGCACTACTGGGAACAATTCCGAAACACAGAGGACTACTCCGAGGAAGGCTGGCAGAAGAAGAGGAAGAAGAATTTGCGTCTGGTGGGCTACTGCATCATCGCCATGCTTCTGAGTATCGGCGCCCATTACTTCGGGTTCAGGTAGTGTGAGAAACACAAACCCTACTACAATCTTGCTAATGCTAGAAATGCCAAATATTGTCTTAAACAATATTGTCTTAAACAATATTGGCTTCAAAATTTGTTGAAAGAAAGGTGGCCGTACCCTTGTTGCCTAGGTACAGACAGAAGTTTGCACTCCCCTTCATTTTTTAGTGAAAGGGGGTGAAAATGTACATCTATAATCTAAGTAAAATGACCAGAAAACTATTTTTAAAATGGACCTGTTCGGTGTCTAGATCTAGTTTGAAGAAAGGGGTGCGTGACATCTGGCAGAGTTAGAACAGATGTGTGAAGCAGAATGGGCAAATATTTGCCAAGCAATCTGGCAGAGTTAGAACAGATACGTCAGGAAGAATGTGGGAGTGGAGGTGGGGTGCTATGAGGGGACCTAATGCTACGGAGGATACAAAAAGGATGGAAGCCGTTACAAATTTAGGGTATGTGTGTTATTAGAGAGTCATGTTTAGAAAGGGAGATGCAAACATACATTATTTGTCCATTTTAGCTTGTGATAATGAAAGAACGTAATGCCTTGTTAGCTGTAACAATAAACGATCAATTCATCTTGAAAGTGATGCGTGACTAACTGGTACTGAGAATCCAGCCAGGCTCCACTGCTTGATTGGGCTGGTTTTTCAGAGTGCAGAGGCATGTGAGGAATATCCATAGTCCTTCACACCATCTCTGGTGGTCACCTTAAGCATGACTGCTTATGGTATCGTGGATTCCTAACAATTTTTGAAATACATACTAAAACATGATGGGGCATGTGGTTAAAGGAAAATAATGGTGTGATTATTTTACAATAACAATCCATCCCAAAAGGGTTCCTCTTACAATACAGCCATTTTTAGGGCGGCTGCGTCTCACGTGGTAGAGCGGGTTGTCCACTAATCGTAGGGTTGGCAGTTAAATTTGCGGCCCACACGTCTCCAGATGCCGAAGTGTCCTTGAGCAAGACACTGAACCCCAAGTTGCTCCCGATGGCAAGATAGCACCTTGCGGGTGTGTGTGAGTGTAAATGGGTGAATGAGAAGCAGTGTACTATAAAACGCTTTGTAGTACACTGCTTCTCATTCACCCATTTACAGTGAGTGTGTGAGTGAATGTGTGAGTGTGTGAATGAGAAGCAGTGTACTATAAAGCACTTTGTAGAACTGCTAAGGTTTAAAAGCGGTATATAGTACACGGCTTCTCATCCACCCATTTACAAGTGTGTGTGAGTGTAAATGGGTGAATGAGAAGCAGTGTACTATAAAGTGCTTTATAGAACCGCTAAGGTTTAAAAGCGCTATATAAGTTCAGAGCATTTACCATTTGGCAAAAATTCAGATTTTTAACTTATTAAAGAACAACATGTCATACTTATATCCATTTATAGTTACAATATAATGTTTTGGATTTTCCATGTAACAAGTTAGTCCTGTTACAATATTTGTTTTGTTCTAACTTGCCAGCCTATCTTTTTTTTCTTCCTTTATTGAGCTTCAGACAAAAAAAAAAAAAAGAGTTGTTTGTCATGTTACAGGGAAACTTTTTAGATTTTCCAAAACAAAGTTTAGTGTTACAGTTTTACCTCTGACTGTTGTATACCTGTAACACTCAAGACCATAAATATTAAATAAAGGTCTCTTTACAGAAATCTTCACCGTATCAACAAGTGCACACATTTCTAATCCGTTTTATGAAGCGTCAGCCATATAAATGCCTAGCTATATTGTTACCTGGAGATTGCTGAGGATGGTGCCGCTTGAAGTACCATGGAATGGTTTCAATTCCACATAGACATTCTCGCTGTGGTTGCTGGAACTACGGTTGCTACTATGGCCTTAGGACTGCAATTAGCACATGCAGTTTTGCGCTCAAGTCTCCTTTAGTGAACAGTGGACTAGTTCAACAAACAGACTTCATATAAAAACCATAATGAACTTTCTTTTACTTTCACACTATCCTGTTACCCAGGATGGGTTCCCTTCTGAGTCTTCCTCTCAAGGTTTCTTCCTCATATCGTCTTAGTGAGTTTTTCCTAGTCACCGTCACCTCTGGCTTGCTCAATAGGGATAAATTCACACACTTAAAATCTGTATCCTGTGTTTATATATTTCTGTGAAGCTGCTTTGAGATAATGTAAATGGCAAATGGCGCACTTATATAGCACTTTTACCCAAAGCACTGTGTCTCATTCACCCATTCACACACACACTCGCACACCAGTGGTAGCAGAGCTTCCATGCACGGTGCTAACTTGCCACGGGAGCAACTTGGGGTTCAGTGTCTTGCCCAAGGACACTTCGGCATGTGGAATCATGTGGGCCGGGAATCGAACCGCCAACCCTACGATTAGTGGACAACCAGCTCTACCACCTGAGCCACAGCCGCCCTCCATTGTTAAAAGCGCTATACAAATAAAATTGAATTGAATTGAATTACTATAGAAACCATAACATATTAGAAGGAGTTCTTTAACATAAGCCTTTTAAACTGTCTGAGCTAGTGTTACAGAAAATTAATCAGAAGTGAGAAATCAGCAGCACTATGGTATAAACGTGTTCACTGCGTAGAATGTAGTTAACATAGCAACCAAAACAGGGATGAGCAATCGTACGTACAAACCGCCACACTGCCGGTAGAATTATTTTATTTCATTCACACTTTCTCTTAATTTGTATTTCAAAGGGTGATTCATCTGTTATAAAAATGTCTTAATGTATAAAGTTAATGTTTTCATTTGTGATGACCTTGACTAATATTCCTGTACATGTTTTGCTTGTGCGTTAGTCGCTGATAGAATATGTGAAAATGTTTCCGTTTGCTTTCTTTTTTTCTTTTTTTTTTTTTTTTTTTATTTAAGTCTGGTCCAGAGCCTAGATAAACCTCACTAATGTATGTTCACTGTCGTTTCCTGGTTTCTGTTTTTTATTTATTTATACCTGTTGTAATCTGCTTAATGTTTTTACACCTGGACCAGGACTGAACTTCACAGACTGACATTACATCACTGGCGGGCATATTAATGGTTTTTTAAAAAAAACAAAATGTTGTTTATGCCTGATAGACAATATGTGCCATCACAGTTAATTCAAAAATGTCTGACAGAGACAGAACATGCCAACAAGTGCAACTGTTTTGAGTCCAGATCTCATTCCAAGATGCCCAAACTGTTATCTTTTGCAGTAAGCAAACAAAGTGAAATTGCAAGACGTAGTAATTATAGAATAATAACATGTACATGGTAGCAACTGCTCATTCATGCAATTATGTAATCAGTCAATCATGTGGCAGCAGCAGTGCATAGCAATGTATAAAATCATGCAGATACAGGTCACGAGCTTCAGTTAATGTTCACATCAAATATCAGGAAAAAATGTGTTCTCGGTGACATGGTCATTGTGTCAGACAGACCGGTTTGAGTAAGCTGTTGTAGTAGAAGAAGCCTTTATTTGTCACATATACATTACAGCACAGTGAAATTCTTTTCTTCGCATATCCCACCTTGTTAGGACGTTGGGGTCAGAGCGCAGGGTCAGCCATGATACGGCGCCCCTGGAGCAGAGAGGGTGTTGGGCTCAACTGCCCCAACAGTGACAGTTTGGCAGAGCTGCGGCTTGAGCCCCCAACCTTCTGATCAGTCACCCAGAGCCTTAACCTTTGAGCCAACATTGCCACTGTCCTGTGATATTTATGCCCAGCGATCTCTAGAGTTTACACAGAATGGTGCGAAAGACAAAAGACATCAGTGAGCAGCAGTTCTGCTGGCAGAAGCGTTTTGTTGATGAGAGTAGTCAAAGGAAAATGGCCAGACTGGTTTGAGCTTACAGGAAGGCTACAGGAACACAAATGCTCACTCTTCACAGCATTGTCTGTGTTCCCCCCCCCCAGTCTTTAACTGTCCAGTTTCAGTTTCAGTTAGTCTGTGCCCACTGTAGCCTCAGGTTCTTGTTCTTTGCTAACCAGAGTGGTGGATGTCTTCTGCTGTTGTAGCCCATCCGCCTCAAGGTTCAACTTGTTGTGCTTTCAGAGATGCCTTTTCACTCACCAAGGTTGTAAAGAGTGGTTATTAGAGTTCTCGTAGCCTTCCCGTCGAACCAGTCTTGTGAACGATTGTCCTCTGACCTTTCATTAGCAACTGCTGCTGAATGGATGTTTTTTTTTTTCTGTACCTCTCTGAATATACGCTAGAAACTGTCATGAGTGTAGGTCACAGGATATCAGCAATTTCTGTACTTAAACCAGCCTGTCTGACATTACCATCCATAACTGAAGCTCCTGACCTGTATCTGCATGATGTTATGCATTGCGCTGCTGCCGGATGATTGGGTAATTGGATAACTGCACGTATTGATAGGGGTACAGGTGTTTCTATTCGAGTGACCAGTGGCTGTATATGAGGTAAATAGATGAAGAAATGAAATAAAATCTGAGCGTGTTCACCCACTATATGTGTTTTCTTCTGAAGTCCATCTTTTTAACATTGTTATGCCATTATTATTATTATTATTATTATATTTTAGAAAGCTGGAGGAAATACATAATGACTTCATGGACAAAAAGGATAGTGTCATCACTAAAATCTACAATGAGTCCAAAGAGAGAGCCAGGTATGAAAACCAACACACATTTGAAAAAGTAAATATTTTGTGTAAGGAATAATACAGGATGTGGCATGCTATTATAGGAAAATAATCAATGTGGTGTTGTGATGCGTACGGAAGCCCTAAGCGGCCATGCACTATAAAATCTGATTTAGTGGATCATCCTCATAAACAGATGTTCCCTCACCTTCTCCTGAAGTTAATAGAAGACAACCTTCAGCTTCTGCTCCATAAATGTCTCCTTTCCAAAAACACCACATCAATGTTTATACAGTTTTCTTTAATAACAACGAATCTGTTACAATAACGTATTAGACCAAGCACATTAATAAAAACTTGTGATTTGTACACAGTACACCATCAATGCCAAACTATGTTTGAAAATTAATCAACACCTTCTGACCAGATTTGTGAATGCACCAGTGCTGTGCTTATACATATAAATATAACGGTAGAAATCAGACATTGCGCATATACAATAAAGGCGGCCATACAAATGTGATCAAATAAATGTGGATAGCTTATCATATTGAAAATGCTTGTCGGGTCATGATGTTCGGTTACAACAGGTTAAACGGGACTTTGTTTATATTAGTGTTTGTTCAGGATTATTTTGTTTCATGCAGGGTGAATGGCTTTAAGAAACAGCAGGAGATCCTGAGACAGAAACACGCAGAATTTCTGGAGAGATACAAGATACGTCAAAGTGGCAAAGAGAAGTAGAAATATACAGGTCTCATGAGACACGGTGTAGAGTCCATTACTGGAACTGCGTGCACACGGAGGTAGCAGATAGCTTTAGGAGATGGAGTGATGGTGCTTCTAGGTTGAAAACAAATAATAATGATCATCATCAGTGTCAGATATTTGTGAACACTTCCAGGATGCACAGAAAACGGATCCATAATTTAATTACAAAACATGCTGATGGCTTCATTGTTGTTTTATATAATATAAAGTTCTGTCAGGTAAGGGCCATAAATAATGGGTCAGTATAGAAACAGGGCTACAAATAGAGCAGGCTCTTGTTCTACATGAGGTGTCAGACACCTGTATGTGCACAACATGCCTGGATTTCCTGGGTGGAATTGTAACTGCACCTGGATACAGTGTTATGGAAAAAAGTCAAAGCATTGTACACAGGTGTGTGTGTGTGTGTGTGTGTGTGTGTGATTATATTACCTAAGCTAAATTAAAGGAGAGCCAGTACATTCACTTGTGACATTGACTACATTTACATGCACATCAATATTCTGATATTAATCAGAATTTGGCAATATTATAATTAGTATTGAGTCGTGTAAACCCCACAATCCAAATCAGATTAAGACAATATTCTGATTCCCCAAATTCTTATTCTCACCCCTGGAATATACCTGTTTTAATCTGAAATTTGTAAACACCTTTTTCAGTAAATCCACTGAAAGGAGATATATGCGCATGCTCTGTCTGCTAACAGATGCAAATCAGGAATACTTACAACAACCATGTATGCATATAAACATCGTATTCGGAATATGGCTGCAACCTGAATATAGACCTTAAACGGAATTCGATGTGCATGTAATCGTAGTCAATATTATAGTATCAAGCAGGCCATAATTTCTGAATCTATATGAATTATAGAAGGGATTCTGGGCGTTGTTTTCAGAACTGAAAATATATTTAAATATCATTGTAACCTGGATTGGTTGTCATGGTTTGACAGAAATGACATTCTGATTTCCCTACAAAAAAGAGAAAAGAAAAGAAACAGCAAATAAAATTTTTGGAAGCTGAATTGCTCTGGAAAGCTCGTATTGAAACTTCAGATAAACACCCAACAGTTATAATATATCTGAATATATTTCTGGAAATATTTTTAGTTTTGCACAACCATTTTATGACTGGTGCATTTGCCATTTGTTTTGCTCTCTTTAGGTACGTGCCATCTGCAGTCATACTATAACTGTAGACATGTTCTCTGTAATGCTGTCTTCAGCTGCTGTATTAAATAACAAGGAGACTGCCATCTCCAGGTGTTTCCCACTGTTAATCAATAGAATCTTGCATGAACCCATCACTGAGGTTTGACTGTTGCTGTAAGTGGCGTAGTGTTTCTCAGACATTATTTCTTGCAATTATAAATAATTAAACATTATACTGATATTAAATGATGTCATGTTTTTGTTTCTGTTTTCTGTGCTGATATCCAGTTGTTGTTGGGGGGTTGTCGATTATGAATGACTCCCTTACAATTCCTGTAATTTAGTTAGCATGGTTGAACTCATTTTACACACATTCTTTCTGTTTTATGCTGTATTTTTCTTTCTTTTTTTATTTCACTAAGGCCTCATACACACATAATCAGCATTAATCAACATATATGAAGGGCCAGCACTCCTTACATAAAATCTTTTCTTATAGGGCTCTCATAGTAGCACATTGGCAAAGCTCTTGCCTCATTATCAGGAGAGTCCATGTCTGGGAGTCTGACAGAGTATAATTGGCTCTACTCTCTGGTAGATCCTTCCTCATACCCCTGTCAAGAGCGACACCAGCCTGAGCTTATTTATACCGAACACGGCAGTCTGAAAAGGTTTTGTGTCCTGGAGGTAGCATATATTAGCCGTCATCCTCCCAGATTTTTAGCTGCAACACCTATAATGTGAAGAATGAAGCAAAATCCAGAAAAAGGGATTGTTTTCTTTCCAGGCATTTTTGCCATGATCTCTTTAGTATTGAGTGTTCAAATTTCCCACACAGTGTTTGTTCTTTCTACTTTTTGTGTGACATGCCTTTTTCTTGCTTTAATGAAGACTTCAAAATGACATGACCACCGAAACAACGAAAGCGATCTAGCAATTGACCGAGCTCTCTTTAATTGCTCATGACATGTTCATGATTAAGGCGAGAAGGCAAAAAAAGACCAGATGCATCGCTTTTGTAGCTATTACTGGTACTTCATTGCCAAGAAATGTGTGGATGTGGGAGAAGAGCCAGCAGTAATCTCCGCATGTGCAGTAAAGTGTGATTTTAAATACATTTTAAAAAGCACATGAGTTCCAGTTCGAGCAATTCATTATGGTTGCATAGTTACCAATCAGATTGGTATCTGATCTTGGACAACATATGAAAGTGAAAAGATTTGTTTTGCATTTATACTGCTCAGAAATAATCGGGTATGTTCCAAATTTAGGCCAAATATCTGATGGGCTATTTCAGTCTTGTATTGTGGCTCAAATCTTATTTCAGATGACTGTTGAGAAAGGAAAATCAACTTTGGAATGTGTACGTAAGCAAAAAAAACAAAAAACAAAAGCCTATTAAAACCAGCTGAAGAAAAAGTGAAAATGACAAATGAGTTCAAAATTGCAAAAAAAAAAAAAAAAATTTTTGTTTTTACATCGAGGACTGCTGCAGCTCATCAGTAGAGTACATCCCCTTTTTTCTAATCCAAATTATGAAATAAAGCTTTCCTACATGTTGATCACCCATTTGTTTCATCTAAAAGAAACTCTAATATATCAGAGTGCTCTCCCAATATGTTACACCAATGTATGTACTATAATTTATAGTTATAATTTGTCATTTTAAGCATGAATTTTATATTAAGGTTTATACAAATGGTCTATACAAACTAGTCTGTATACTCTAATATTTAAAAGAGTAATCAGTGCAAGTGGCATTCTTACCCTAATGCAACTAATAAATACTTGTGTGGCCTGTTTAAAGCCTATCAAATACTCCTGATGTGCTTGAAAAAGCTTCAGATATTGATCACGAGAACAAGATAGTTAGCTGATTCTGTACCAGTACTATTAAGAAGAATCCCAAAAGAAAGAAGCTAAATATTAAGTATCAAAATTTAAATAATACTTCATTTTCAAGAAAGAAATACTGGCCTGATTTTTATTTATTTATTTATTTATTTATTTATTTTAATTCTCTTTTCGAATCCTTCTTTCTCTTCTTGTTTGTTTTTTTGTGTCTGACTTTTTGTCAATGTCTTGTGGAAGTGGACTTTAAAATGACAAATCCACTGACCTGGAGTCACACACATAGTACTCAGTGAACCACAGAATTTCAGCCAACAAGGCGGAGCAAGTGTACAGTGTTCAAGCTTAACAGTAGCAAGTTATTAAATAGCAGCTAATTACATTTATATTAACAATGCTTGTGTAACAGAAATCTCTGCTGCTAAACATTTGGCCCAGATCTTTCCTCTGTACTGGGCAAAATGTCATGGTTTATTCTAGAAGTGTGACTAATTGACAGAACTTCCCTCCAAACTACTTTTCCAAATTTGTACATTGAACATTTAATGTGTGTGCCACAATTTCAGAGAAATTGGCCAAAAACGTAGAAAATTCAACAACTGAATTCCCAATAGAAATAGATGTGTTTAGTAGTCAACGCAGTTAGCTTTGTATTGTTTATGTCTGATTTCAGCATTACAAATGCTGAATCATATCTCAGCTCATTTGATTGAGGTGTGGTGCCACCTCTACAAAACCCTTGCTTTTATTGTTAGATGATAATCAGCATCTATCTTTACTCGTCACTTTCAAGAACGTATTTCATCTGAAGCACCTCATGTAGGAGATGTGTTCGGGAACGTTCCTGGGCAGATGTTGACATTGTGGGCCTTTTTTTAGAATTAAAATTTTTTTTTTTGCCTTGGTAACTCCTCAGCTAGCCCTTGCTCAGATCTGATAGGCTGATAAGGTGCACAGGCCCATATGCAGGTGCAGCTCTTTTCTCAGACTGATCTCGGAGATAACGGCTCTCAGGAATGAGTCAGGAGACGCGGTTGGGATTTTAAGGGGTGTTTTCATGTCAGTCATTACACCGTCCTCTGTCCTGGCTATAGCCGGAAGGCTGATTGGACACGTTTAGTCATGAGTTTTCGGTGTAGAAACACTGGCAAGCTCATTAGACAGACATTTCTCTTGACACTGATGTTAAGCACAGGATATCAATTCTTGTCCGTTTGCATAGAGAGGGCCTTTAGGGGGTATTGTTGGTGTAAGCTGTGTTGTCACTTAGCTCTAGAGGAGATAACAGCCCGCATTCAGTGATCCCCCATGAGGTTTGCTCTATATAACCCAAACACACTTAGCAATGACGTCGGGGGTCTTCACATGCAAAGGAAATGGGAGGGGTCGCGTTAGGCATTTATGGGTTATGGTTGGAAATGCATAAACTTACAAGATCAGAAGCTTGTTTTGTTTTGAATGCTGAACCGAGCTATTGATTGACGCTGTATTTGATCAACTCTACATTGTGTATTGTGTTTGTGATGGTTTTATAAGGCAATTTCTCGCTTGGAAAAGCAAGGCAGACAAATAAAAGTCTTCAAACTGAACCGAGAGAGTGGGAGTTAATTATTGCTGAGGCGTACGCTGACGGGAGAGGGCATTACACCTGCACCGGGTTTTGTGAGCAAGGTCTACACTTTGAGAGAGGGAGACGAGGGGGAGACAGAAAAAGTTCGCAACGTGACAGACAGTTCCGCGCAGCCTCGAGTTGCAGCGCGCGCGTTTCTACAGTAGTTCAGCTGCTGAAGGGCAAGCAGGAGGCACGCGACTAGATCCACCGAGCCGCTAGGCCTGTTCGCTCACATTTTCATCCTATCCGCGACCTTGTCACATACTATAGAGCGCAATAATAAAAATATAATAAAGAAATAAAACCAAACGCGTGGCGCGCCTCCGAAGAGACGTCATCGTATCACGGTAGAAGAGCAGCGCGTGTAGATTTCAGTCCCGCGAGATGCGTCACGGAAAGCGGCTCTTAAAAGCAAACACGCGCTTAAGAGGCATGGGAACCGTCCTCGCCGCCTTGAAGGATTTAACCATTCTGGATGGATTTTTTCACCTTGGAATAGCACACACGGGGGTATTACAGTAAGCTATATATCCCTTAGTATTCTATATATATATATATTAATCAGACTACCCGGTGGCCTGTATCTCTGAGGGTTCTTGTAGCGGAATTTCTATCTATCTAATCTATCTATCTGTCTATAGACTGGCTGTGCATTCTCTGTGCACTAGCCGGTAATTGCGTTCTGTGGGATTATAACAGCGCACGCGACCTCCTCAGTGTGCACATTCATTTGGACTTGCTTCTGATTACTGACTGGAGGTCGCAGAGACACTGGACTTCTTTCTCTGACAAAGAGCCGCGTGTCGCTTACGGGTAAATTAGATCTCCTGTTAGTGTAAGCGGCTAAAGGGTTGAGGGTCCGAATGGGAAACTTCCCCGGATCGATTTTGTGATGATCCCGTTGCCTTTTGAAGACGTACATCATGCATTATCATGGTCTCGCTTTCTTCAGAGACTCATTATAAAATCGCGAAAGGAGAAAAAGTGACCAGGACTGCAATCAAGGAACCGAGGATCCACGCTGTATAATTTAGAGAACTATTTTTGGACCTACTTGGAAAAACGGCAACAATGGGCACAACGCTACAAGTTATTCTCGGCATGTTTCAGTTCGTCTCACTCGCCAGAATGCCAACACACTGTGCCAAGGCACCGGTAAGATCTCTAACAATGACTGGGATTTAAACTGTGAAGTTTAACACAGGTTACTGGTTATCAGTGTTTCTACTGGCTACACACACACACACAATCTGCTATCTGAGATCGTGTTTAAGCCACCAGCGCTCCTTACTGCGTTAATCATCTGACGTCAAAGTTTTATTTTGTTTTATTTTTATTTATTATTTTTAATCTGAAGTCTTCAGTGTGTTTGGATTTCACTGCTACTACTTAATAATTATTATTATTTTTAGACGATTTACGATGATGTTCTCTTGAGGTAACCTCACGGTCATTGGCGTTTGCCATTTCAAAGGTTGTGCATTTTTAAAAGCAGCATGTCGCGCGCACTATATGCGCATTAGCTCTCTTTTTTCCCCCTTCTTCCACGAGCTCACGTTGTGAAGACGTTGTGCACGCGTCCTGGCCAGAACAGCGTTGTGTAAAACGTTCCCACTGCACGCCTTCACTACACAGCACCGCTGAGTGAACGCTAGTTTACAAGGCTAAAAGCGTGTTTGTGCTTTGGTGGAAGTGCGCGCTGAGGAGGTGAAATTAGAGCCGAAAGGTTGTGTGTGTGTTGCTTCCTGCGTGCCTGTGCGTCAGTGTCGTCTCAACTAGAGGAGACGCTGTGATTCTGGGTATTCTCCCGGGCTACGTGAACTGGGTGCCGTGCTTTATGGCAGCATCTAGTGCCACTGCAGAATGATTTTTAGAGGTCGAGCTTTCTCGCACTTCCACTTTCTCAGACACCCCTGCCACCCCAGCCTGGCTTTAATCTTTCTACAGCTGTTGTTTGATTCTTCATCACGTGACTTTGCGTTCTGATTGATATTATTATTATTATTATTAAACATCAGACTGAGATCCTTATTGAATTAAGGCCCCAAATATGGCATCTTATAAACCCTATGTAGTGAGCAGGTTCTGTATTGTGCTGACCCTGAGGCAACCTTTTCGGTAATGAGCTCTGTTTACACATCTGTTTCTCTGCTTCTGATGTTATTTTTTCTTACACACACACATCCAATGAATAAGGCTAATGATGTAAGAGTTAATCACACTGTTATCACTAAGCGGGACGTAGTGACGTCATCCAAGATCCATGCTCATTCTCGCTAGCTTTTGAGATATTTACACACCTGCAGTGGACTAAATGGGAAAATAGTGTAGAAGCAGTGTTCAGTGTTTCAAGGTCTTTCATTGGCACAGCCATGGGTGTGTGTGTGTGTGTGAGAGAGAGAGGATGTTGGGAGACAAACTGCGGGTGGAGGCATTCAGAGAGAGTTACAGGCCCTGAGATGGTGCACCGGGGATCAAAGAGTGTTAGAGTGGGAACTGACATTGCCAAACCGAGCTGCTGCTGCATGAGCTGGCAGGACTGAGATGATCTTTCTTTGTGTATGTGGGTGGGGAGCGTGTGGCCATGCCAGCCACTCTGCCAATCCGAAGCTTGGCTGCCACATTTCACAATGACTCTGAGGCACAAAAGGAAATGAGATATTGATGCCTCCTTGTACATTTCCAGATTTAACGCCCTGGTTTGCACCAAGTTTCAGTACTTTGACACAGACGATTGCTGCACCTCAGCATTCACATAATTTTATGGAGAAATTGTTGCATATTTGAATGAATCCATCTATGAGTATATACTTCAGTATGAAATGGTAGCTCAGTGGTTAAGATATTGGACGTTTGACTGGAAGGTTGTGAGTTCAAATCCCAGCACTGCTAAGCTGCCCTTGAGCAAGGCCCTTAACCCTCAACAGCTCAGTTGTATAAATGAGATAATTGTAAGTTGCTCTGGATAAGGGTGTCTGCAAAATGCTGTAATGTAATGAACAGACATGCGTGTGCTTTACAGCTCCACTGTAGGCTTGTTAGACATTTGTGAGAATTAGATGCACATTCATTTACTCAAAAACATCCCCCAACTCGGGCAAAGGCAAACTGCACTTTAATGTGTATGTGTTTTCTAGTACAAAGTCTGCTCTCATCTAGCTGTGACCTTGTACCAGAGTGTCGATCCAACAGTACTGAGGGGCGTGTTCATGTGAATGTGGACAAACTTCCTGTTCTTATCTTACCTCGCACTAATACATAAGATCAATGCAACACACTCAGACTGACACATTCATCTGAATGGATTTAATATTGAAATCATGACTGATGTAATCTTGTCTTCTTTATCGGGACACACAGTTCTATGACCATTCTTGGCATCCATACTCTGTTTAATTTGTCTTGAATTGAGAATTGGGTAATCGGATTAACGCATGAGGTATGAGCTGGGATTTTAGCATTGATCATGCGGTGTGTGGTTTCCGCCTGTGGTTTCTGTGCTAAGAACAACAAATGAGTGTGATTTTAATTACATCAGCACACTTTTTTTTCTTATTCAATACATCAGTGGACTTAAAGGTTCTGATATATTATTGGTGGTAAAATAGCCTTTTGTTGTGGAACACATTACGATTAAACATTTGTATAATACCGTCACAGATTTTAAAAAATAGCTACAATTTTTTTTCCACTTTAGCTTTTGAATTGCTTTAGTTATTTGCCATATTTTTATTGGTCTTTGCATTATTATTATTATTATTATTATTATTTGCTTATTTTACTGTTTAATTTTTGACTACCCTTTGTTTCTTTATTGATCTTTTTTTTCCATTATTATTATTTAGTAATATTAGTAATATATTGGTATAAAATAAAATTTCTTTTAACTATCGGACATGCAGTTTAGATTCCTGTAATTGTTGCTGTCTATACTTATTGTATGTTATGTCTTACTGGATGTGTGTCTTCTCCTCCAGCTAGCTCAGTGGCAGCCCGTACAGACTCACGATTCAGGACAAGGTACTCATCGTCATTCAGAAAATTCTGTGCATGAGATCTGTGTGGTGAGATGTGAGAGTTGCTTCTTTCATGTGTACTGTTTTCAGTATGAATAGTCATATACTGTTCTTGTTCAAATTTCTTTTTTTAAAGTAAAATGTAAAGTGCCTCTCGAAATTAGTCATCGCCCAGTTAAGACACACTCTTAACTTAGTCATGTTTCACTGTCTGACTCCACTTTCCTCTCCTCCCCGTCAGTGATTAGATGGATGGATGTGTATCAGAGGAGCGGCTGCCAGCCCAGAGAGACGTTGGTGGAGGTGTGGCAGGAGTTCCCGTGGGAGACTCATCACCTCTTCCTGCCATCGTGTGTCTCACTGAGGCGTTGTGGTGGCTGCTGCGGTGACGAGGCCCTTGAATGCGTGCCCTCGCACACAGATACGCTCACCATGGAGGTACACCATGCACACACGCACACACACGCACACTATATAATATATATATATATATATATATATATATATATATATATATATATATATATATATATATAGTGAAGGTACATATTATATTCTTATACTAGTTACTGTCTTACACTGTCTGTTAGTGTTGTCTGATTAGTGTGATCCATTTATTTCTGGATTTTTAAAAAAAAAATTTTTCTAATTCTACAGTGTTTAACTTGAACCCATTTCTTGAAGTTTAAACAGAAATGTTGATATTAATGTTCAGACTGCATCAGAAATACACACACAATGAAAATGTTTTGAAGCTAACAACACACTGTCAGTTGCCTGTACTTACGAGGCCTTGATGAAGTCTAGACACTTGAAAACACAGATAAGCATTAGGCACTTAATACAAATATAGGTACACATAAATATATTCTATACAAATGCCATAAATGTGTAGATCAAATAGACCGAGTGTTATGTTACAAGCACCCACACACCAACTGTCCCCACCCAACGTGTGATCTCAAAATCTCACTCAATATGCTGGAAACAAAAGTGTGCTTGAAAAGCGACACGTACACTCATACACAGTACGAGGCATTCATGCAAAGTTAGGACAGAGTCTACTGTGTAATGGATATTGCTGGATTGTCCTCCAGTCACGTACTGTTTTGAGAGATTGAAGGATAAAACATGGAGGCATTAGTCTGCAGAGCTTTGTGTTGGTGTGTGTGCATGTCTCTATGGGTCCTAATGCTGATTCTTGAAATCTCTTACAGCTTATGAAAACGACATACATGAAGCACGAACTGGTGCGGTTACCCTTCGTAGAACATAGCCAGTGTGAGTGCAGGTGAGCCACTTGTTCAAACACACACACATTATATCCATCCATCCATCGGCTGATTGAGATATGGCTGTAAAGGCACACACTGCAATAAAAATTTATCCAGTGTTTGGTATAAATACTATTTTTAGTGACTGGATGTTATGCGTAATTTCAAATGTATGAATAGGTTTTGAATAGCAAAGCAAAGAGTTCACCGTGGTCACATGGCTAACGCTCTCACTCTGACTCCTTCACATGCATAAATACCTTCTGTCCCTATAGACACCATTTTGCATAATGTCAGGAGAGAGAAAAAAAAAAACCCCGAATAGCCACAAAAGCCCCCTTTCTCTGGCATCCTGCCGAGCTCTGTGTATGGGGTCAGTTTGTACAATTCACATTAAAATCTCTTTCAGGGCTCAGGGTTTAGGATTACGGTCAGCTGAGCTAGCAGAGCTGAACATGTAGAAAGATAATTTACATTTAGTCCTCATGCTTTTCTTCCGTTGGAAAATGAGGCGTCACCATGCCGAAGCCATCAAACGCACAATTAACTTACTGGAAGTTTCTCAACAGAATGTAATGCCCCCTTTTTTTTTTTTTTCTTTTTTTTTTTACCACTATGTGTACAGTGCTAGGGTTTAACCACCTAATGCACTAAGACATTAAAGTCAACTTGTTAGTTGCTTCTGAGCCCTAGTCTTAGGAGTGTATGGAGTTGCTGTTTTATCTCCTCAGATTAATTTGTCATTGTGTGTTTTTTTTCCAGGCCAAAAGCAGATCTTCATACAGAGCCAACCAGGTAAATGTTGTGCCTACGTGAGCATGTGCATGCGTGTTTGCACATTAGGGCATTACGTAACATTAGCCATTTACCATTTATGTATTCTGTCTTTTTCTGTGTGTCCTCTCCCTATTGGTGACTCAATGATGCTGGCTGCAGTGAGGAATTGCATGCTCAGCTAATGTAGTGAGCAAAGGCACCCTACGTTCAGACTCGCCTGGTCTAATCTCATTTCTCATTTCATCATGTGCACTCAGGCCAGCTACACCAAAGTAATACTGTAACTGTGTTAAATTAGCCTCTATAGCCAATGATTATAAAGCCTACTATAAATACATATTGTGTTAAGTTGATCATCATAATCATAATTAGAACTTTTCCTACTGATGCTATGGCAAAAAGGACAAATTGTGTTATTTGCACAATCCTTAAACAGTATAAACAGTCTTGCTTACTTCCCTAACCACTTCCATTTGGAAAATGCCATGTTGCAGAACGAAACTAATTGTTGGGATTCCATTTGTACTTTTTTCCTCCCTGAAGAGTTATGTTTCTTATGTTAACATTGCAAAATATTGTTAAGACAAACATCACATAATTTGGCTATAGGTGTTATATAATTGACTTGACGAAGTTGATGTGACAAAAAGTGAGTAGGGGCTTCACTTCTCTGAATTTCTGTTGGCGCCGTGTGTGTGTGTGTGTCCAGCTGGCCTGTGTCTACGAAGCTGGATGCAAGTCAGAAACCCAAACTCCTCCTGAGTTGAGAAACAGAACATTCATTTTGTTGCTTAATTAGGGCACTGGCCCCTCGAGAACTCCCGCAAAGAAAACGAGGAATCTCAAGAATTACGAAAGAAAGTCACATGGTACTCAAATCTGTCATTGTGATGCATCAGGCCTGTTTGTAGCAATGACCGCGATACCATTTAACACGGGTTAGTGTCTTTGTTGTCGCATGGAACTTTACACCGACTGAACTTATCGATCTCTGTCCCTGTCTTACAGGCAAGACCCACGGCCGACGAGGAAAGGGAGGAAAAGGGAGCGGGGAAAACCAAAGCGAAAGAAACATGTCAGGATAAAACCAACGTGAGTTTCTTTGTTTTTATTTCGAAGCCATGTGACATTTAAAAATCCATCACTGTAAGCAGACACACCTCAATAATCGTCTTATATTTCACAACTTTAACTAATGCTCTAATCTGCTGCCAGGATTTAAATAAGCTTTTATGTATTACAACATATATCTAACCCGTTGCATTTTGATGTGTGCCGCACCGCACGTATACACACAGATACCGATTAATTTGGTTAGAAGAGAATTCGTTTAAGAGATTCTTCTTCTCGCCCTTTTTATTCCTCTTTATATCATATGCATGGAAAGGGCAACCAAAGGGCATTTTCTTTTGGATGGCCTCTCCCTCTCTACTATCCATCATTCACCCGTCCATGGATAGAGTCAGTGGCAGGTGTGAAATTAGGATAATTTGTGGGCCAGAAAGCCCCTTCCCCGTCCCCCATTCTGGCTTCTAGACTCCTTCAACACATCCAGTCTTGCAAAGACAGATTTCCTCCTTAATTATCTCACTCAACTGTAGATTTCCTCCGCTCCCTTTTTTTTTGGTTAACTGGGTGAAAGCTGCAGTCATATCAGTCTAAAGCATTATTAGAAGTATTATACGTTAAAAGCATTATTAATAGGATACTCTGCAGCTTCGAAGCACTCGTTTAACATCCTAATTGTTGCATGTATGGGGGATGAATGAAAGGATGAGGAAAGATTCAAAACAGGCGGACGATATTATTAACAGCCTACAGTATTCGATGAAAAAGCCAGGAGACGATTATTACGACTTACCCTCGATAAAACAACTGTAAAGCATGGCATCAAGTTCCTTATTGCTTTTGGAAAGCAGTGACAAAAACAATATCGTAAAATCCAGTGTTTAAGAAGTAACTTCATTAAATGAATAATATTCACAATAAACAATTCTTCAGCCGCTGCCTGTTAACAAGCTTTGGATGCTAAGCAAGATAACGCACGAAGATAAGGGTATCCTATGGACAAAACAATACTTTAGTTATTAGAATGATTATTTATGGTACTCTGGGAATAAATTTAAGACACAGGAAAACACAAGGGTAGCAGAGTACGTAGTTTATTGAGAATCACTATCATACACATCATACACTGGGGAGGAAACAGGACTTGTGGGAGAATAATCAGTAGGTGATGGGTAATATGGTGGTGTGTTTGTAACAAAGCTACTGACATCATCAGAGGAAAGTTGATTCTAATGGAATTTAAAAATAAGAAAAGTAGAGTTTCTGGGGAAATCAAAAAGACATAATTAAAGCATATTGGGATTTCAAAAGAATGAGATAATTGAGCGTAGACTAAAGATAAGACTGTATAAATAGGGTATTGAGTCTGTGTATAGATTCAGATCACTTTGGGACATCTCATTGATTGGATCTCATGTTGTTTTTTGAACAATAAAACTGGATTTTTGCTTCTCTCATCTGACGTGTTCTAGATTTTTACTTTCAGTTGTGCTTCTGAGTATGATCACTTACGGAAAACGGTCATTAGCATTTCTAGTCGTTTTTGATATGACATTACATGACTTGATCATTTTTGCACTTTTCTATACTGGTGGCCTAGAGGTTCTGAGCACTCTGATAACACTGTATAAGCAAGGATCCAGCATCTCCACTCATCATCATAGTTTAGGTACCAATACATTTGCAGAAATTATTCATTTTGGTGGCCAGTCACAACCATGAATTTCCATCGCCTTCAAACCAGCATCAAAAAGTTTAGAATAGTAACTAAGAGTATAATGGCTTTAGTGAATGAAAAAACAAACTTGTCTGTTGGCTTTAGTGAATTTAGAAAATTTAATTACTGTATTGCAGTTGCATAAATGTGTATATCAAGTATATTATAGTGGTTTTGAGCTATCTGATTTATAATGCTATTTTCACTATTTTAAAATAGCATATTTATCACGTCTTGGTCTATCCTAATAGGATTCCAGCACCTACTCCATCTGCACCTCCTGCTCCTCCAACTAGCATCTTCCCTTCTTCCCCCGCCGAAGAGCAATGCCCGCCCTGCCCCGTGCGCAGAATGACGTCACAGCCCCCAAAGTGCGAGTGCACATGCCGTCTAAGGGAGGTGAGCTGCACCAAGAGAAGCAAGAGTCTCAACCAGCAGAGCTGCAGGTACATGTGCCCTACTTTTGTAATACCACTGCTGCACTAATTCATTACACCCCTGACACGTCAGTATTTTTATTCCTCGTTCTGCTTTTATTTCAGATGCGAGTCCGTAAGGGTATAATGAAATGACGGGTCCTTCCTTCCCTGGTTACAAGCACTGTATCTTCATCCATCTTTCGAGACGGTGTTTTTATCGTGGAGTCGTAGAGCAGGAGTCACCTCGACAAGAGTAGCGGAACATCCTGCCTCCCTGCCACCAACATTTAGCGCAGTATTAGATGCATGTATTCAGCTCGGTATGTGTTTCCCAGTATTGGTGTGTGTATACCGTGTATATCCAGATTCTCATCACTAAGCCCCTGAAGCATCGTGCTGCAATGGCTTTGACAGCCAGTCATGCATAGCGGGACAAGCACCTAGTGGAGTCACGGGAAAAGTATGTTGCATTCAAGTGGATTGGCTTGTTGTGCTACCTATAATAGAGCTAATAGATCCATCACCCCCACTGGTTGGAAAGACTTTGCTCATATGACTGATCTGGAAGCTGGAATTCACAGTTTTATTGATTTTTCAAATAACAAAGAGGATGTCATTTTTTTTAAAGAAATTTCGCCAGAAACACCCCCTACTCCTCGTCCTCCTCCCAATGTCCTAAATTAGATTGCAGGACATTCAATAATTAGGATGTTTCCCATCTGTCCTGGGCATATCCATGTGCTGTGACTGATAGAGAGACTGGTATTGAGATGCGCTGAATGGATGGATGGGCGTCTGTGTGGTCTGAGCATAGAATGATAAGGATCTGTGTGACAGGCCTGATTTATTCTCAGCCTCCAAAAGCCCGTCACGTGGCCTCCAGGACTGTATCAATGAGTCTTATTGTGTTTGTTTGATTTGCTTTTTTGTCTGCCGCTTTCCTTTGGGAATAAATGAGACTTTCCTTCAGGCCAGGCAGTGAGGAGAATGTCAATAGTAAAGAAACCTGGCTATATTCCACTGCTGATTGCAGCAAACACACAAACACTCACACACATACAAAACAAAATCTCTCTCTCTCTCTCTCTCTCTCTCTCTCTCTCTCTCACACACACACACACACACACACACACACACACACACACACACACACACACACACAACAGGTGATTATAAGCTTTTCTTTAATAATACTAAGAGAAAATTTAAATTTTATTTCAAATGTTTATATCATTATATTCAGTTGTTATGTAAGTGTTAGTAATAATATTGTAGCCTTATGTGGTTCATTTATAAAAAGAAAAGAAAAAAGTTGTAATGGTGCCTTTGTTGTTTTGTGTTTGGTTAATCTGTCTTAAAGCATCGGCCTGGGTGGCCTGCAATGGACACATTCTCTGCCCCAGCATGCATCTATGTGAGGGTCTGTGTTTAGTTCGAACAAAGGGGCAAGAATAAAAAATAAAAAAAAAAGCAGCCCTGTAGCACAGAGGCGCATCTGTTAAATCAATCGAAACATCAAATCTCAGCACTGATATAAACCATCTGAGATGTTTGTTTGTTTGTTAGTTTCAAAATCTGTGGCATTCTGCACTGATTATAGGGTATCCAAAATATAATATATTTATTTTTATATTGAGTTGCCTTTTATATCTAGCTTTTTAATGTTGCTTTGGGGTATTTAATGCCACATATCACGTTAACTGTGAGAATATTAATATCAGAGGAGATATAATTCAGTATTTTGTCTAGAATCACGCGTTGGTCATAGCCATCTGTGAACGCTCAGGTCTGTGAGTTTGATATTATCTGCGAGAAGTTGTGAATACATAGATATACACTGTACATTTAGGTGAAGGTAACAGACCGTGGTTGACATGATTATCCATATGTTTGCCACAGTCACTTAACTACCTTGAAGTCTCATCATGTAGCATATCTGACTGAAATCCATGACTTAACCAAGGGATATTTTGCAATAATATGATGAAGATAGTAATACATCTGCAATAATGTAAATAAAAAGATCCATGACTTATAGTTCACTTCACACTATGGTTATGGGTAATTGTTCCATTTGTGCTGTTTTGTTATGTCAAGTTTGCTGTCTAAAGAAGACACAGTCCTGTCTTTTGCTCGGTTACATGTTTGTCTCAACTCAAATGACTGTAATAGCTAGGTAATTTATTCCAGACATCATATTACACCCACATACTGTATGTGTGAGTGTGTGTGTGTGTGTGTGTGTATATATATATATATATATATATATATATATATAACACCACACTCACTGTACAGTTATCTAACTTTACTGCTACTAATTTTAATGGAAATATAATACGCAAAAATACACACTACGTATACTATATATGAATGTACCAATTCTCTTCAGTGTTAGCGTGCACCTTGAATCATGTACAGGAGATTTCGTCTGCATTCCAACTGTTGTGTGAATTACGGCTATGAACGATACGACGCTCTCTAAGCTATAGTTTATATTCTGTGTAATCTATATTTGTATAATGGTAACAATCAATAGTCTTACTGCTGCTACACCATTTATGCCCTATTCCTCTGTTTGTGAACAAGTATAAATCACTCAATTTGTCTTACAATGTACTGAGGGGCAAACCACGTGTCTACAATGCGTATATACTAAGTTGACATGCATTCAGTAGCCCTCCAGCAACAGCCATAATGTAATGTTCAGTATACTGTATTATTAAAGTGAAATGTCCTATTTTTGAGAAATTGTGGTTATTGATGACTCTCTAAATGCCTCTACATGCGCTTTTCTTTATTCTCTTTCATCTTTTATTCTCATTCTTTACTCTTATCTTTCATTTCAAACTCACTTTTTTCCCATCCTGCTTTCTCTCCCTCTGTCTCTCTCCCTCTCCCTTTCTCTCTTTTGTCCTTGCTGGTTAGGTAATGAAAGACAAACAGGTTGATAATTATCGTGCACTTCTGGGAGGCACGGGCAGACGGCTGCCAGCGGCACGGTGATGTGAGAAATAATATTATCTCTCTTCCTCCTGTTGCCTCACTGCTGCTGACTAAGGTCTTTACCTCAGTAACACACACACACACACACACACACACGCACATAGACTGTGACTCAGTTCATATCGTAGTGTCAATGTCATCTGCTCTCCACCTCATCTAAACACAACAACGCACCTGCACTACATCTGTAAGCGTTCTACAAGCCTTTCTGCAAGTTATTAACAGGTTATTGGAATTAGATGAAGATGATTGCGTGTGTTTTGGAAAGGTCAGATTTCATGGCTGGCATGTTGTGAAGCCAAGTCGAGCTGTACTGATCAGTACCATGGACACTTGGGACACTTGGGTGGATCGTGTTTAATGCAGCCACAGATGTCCGCAATGTTCAGTTGACATTATCAAAGCCGTGCTTAATTTCCATCGCTTCATGTGTAGAGGGAAGCAGGGAATGGATTAATAGACATTTTGCCATCTATTGCCTGTGGATGATGCGATTAACTTTCATTTCTTTTTCATTTGAAAAAGTGTGTGTATGTTCGTAGAAGCTGTGTGAAGCAGCCAGGGCTTTAATATGATGCTGATGTACAATACCTGTCTGTCAGGCCTGTATCTATGCCAAGACCAAATTTAGCATCCTGCAATAGATTAGCAAAGCAGAAAGAGAGTGAAAGAGAGTTGGAGAATGAGTCATCTGTCTAGAGGTTGCTTTCTGCTGTCTGGCTCTCTGTCTTTCAATCTGTCTCTCTTCTTTCTGTGTTAATCTCTGTGAGATATATAATAGCAAAACCCTTTCTTCACATATATTCAGCCCCATTCCCATTGCCTATACAAAATGTGAGGATCTCTTAAATCTTTCCTTAAGCTGAAAAAACAAACTTGTCTGTTTGCTTTATGATCTCTTTTTTTTTCTATCTCACCCTAGGGGTTCTCTCTTCCTCTCTTACTCTCATCCCTCACATTTCCATCTCAAAGCAAAGGCCTGTTTTATTTCCATCTATCCATCCATATCTCTTTGTCTCGCTCGCGCTCCCTCTCTGTGGCAGCGGTGATAAAAAATCAGCCATGTTTACACGGCTACTCTTTGTTGAAGCAGCTGTGTTCAGAGGGGATCTGGATGGTATCTGAACAACATGAACGTACGTGCGTGTGTGTTTTGATGGCATCGGAGAGTGACGACAACAACAATGTGATAGAGAAAAAAGCATTAAAAGTAACATACCACTGATGTGAAATCATAAGAGTATTTGCAATTGCACATATTACATAATATATAATATGTATATTATGTACACAATATTCTCACAATTGTGTAAATTAGTGCTCTTTTTGTTTTATCACTATTTTAATGTTAAATTGTGATAATAAATATATATATAAAATTTTTTTTAAAAAACGACACGCAAATAAATGGCCAGCACATCATGTTTAAATATCCCTGAATTGTGATTTTTCACTCCTTTTGCATGGTTGATTCTGATCATATAGAGTGCGCTCTGGGGTGAGATTGTTAACACAGCACTAAATTCATAGTACTTCTTTATAAAAACTGATTTAGGAAGTCATACATAATGTCCTCAATTAAGTTATTAAGATACATTAAGAGCCGGGTGGTGGAAACTTTTGAACAGGATGATCGGTGTAATTTGTTACTATTTTGTTTAAAGGTCTTATTTGTTTTCATTTACTACTGCCCTTCAGAAGCTACATAAGATATTTACATGTTTCAATTTTCACCGATCATCCTGTTCAAAAGTTTACATCCCCCTGGATCTTAATGTATCATGTTACTTTCTTAAGAATTAGTGAATGTTTGCACCTTTTGTAATAGTTGTGTGTGAATCCCTCAGTTGTCCTCGGTGTGGAAAGATTGATCTCAAAATCATTTAGCCACTGTTGGAAATGGGTCAAATATGCTGTAGATGCTGGAAAACCAGAGAATGTGCAGAACCTGGAGGATTTTTCTGAAGAACAGTGGGCAGTTTAACTGCTCAGGACAAACAAGGGACTCCTGAACAACTATCACAAAACGTAAAAACAGTCGTTGATAATGACACACCGTGTCTTGTGGACTATATGTAAACATCTGTTATGTGAAATAGCTTATTCAGGGCAGTACTAAATAAAAAACAATATACAATTTTAATGATCCCTCTTTAAAAAAACTTATTAATGTTTTGCAGGTTCTGCAATAGGGTATGTAAATTTCTGAGCACAACTGCATGTTTTAACACATACTTTGTGTTAGTAGTAACTCAGTGGTTAAGATACTGGACTACTGATTGGAAGGTCATGAGTTCACATGAGTTCAAAACCCAGCACTGCCAAGCTGCCACTTCTGGGCCCTCGAGCAAGGCCCTTAACCCTCATCTGCTCAGGTGTATGAATGAGATAAATGTAAGTTACTCTGCATAAGAGCATCTGCCAAATGCCATAAATGTAAGTGTACTGTATTTCCACAAATGCCTGTAAAAGAGGGTGGGGACAATTTCAAGGGGTCCAACAAGACAAGACCCAAGCGTTCCACAGAATATTTGTTCTAAAAGATCTCACCCCACTGCCTGTCTTAAATATGAAAACATTCTTGTTGTTTTTAAGTCGTAGCACAAAATGGGTCGCCCTTAACACACGTTAATGAGCATGTTGTTAACACGTCTGTTTTTGAAGTGTATATTCTTTTGATTTTACCACCTGTATCTATCTGGTTAAATAAAATAAAAAAAAAAATCCTCACAGTCGCTGAGGAGGAAAGATTACAGCAACAAAACAGCACAAACAAGACATGCTGCTTCTTGTTGAGTTCCACAACACAAAGCTGAGTGTGGGTTTGAGTGATAACATGACAGTTATAAACGGTGAGTTATCTCAAAGCCACCATCTTTGTGTAGCATTTACCCCAGTTCTCTTGTTTATCTTCATTTGTTCCAGTTCACAAATGTATGTGATTCAGTAAAACACGGAAAAAAATATCATAATCTCTCTCTTTTTTCCCTGCATGTATAATATTGATCAAACACGGTCGACACTGCTTTATTTCTTTCTTTATTGTTAGCAAAGTGGCGACATCTGGAGGTTTAAACTGTTTATTATCTGAAGTAGCTTCCATAATGGCTTCATGTCAAAATATTCAAACATTCTGACGTTTTGTTGTGTTCAGTGCACCAGACAAAAGTGAGTCATACCTTTTGTCCAAAACTGTCATCTTCTATAGAAATAGCAAAGTGCATTAGCCTCAAAATGTTGTTTGGCTTTAAAGACACCTAGTGGTGTCTTTAAAGCATAGCCAGCAGATCCATAATTAATCATTAGATGGATGAATGCATATCATGGTCAGGCTTGTGGTGTCCATAAAGTATAGCCAGGAGCTTAATAATAATAGTAATAATAATAATAATAATAGGTGGTGCAAGTGGGTAGCAGCTTTGCCTCAACGTCCTGGGTTCAATCACTAGCTCAGGTTATTCGGTTTTGTGTGTGGAATTTTGCATTTTCTATCAATGTGGGTTTACTCTGGGTCCTCCAGTTTCATCCCTCTATCTAAAAACATGCAGATAGGCATATTGGCTTCATGCTACATTGTCCCTCGGTGAGATTGTGTGTGTGTGTGCGTGCGTGTTGCCCTGAGATGGACAATTTGGCCACAGTGTTCCTGGGATTGGCTCCAAACCTACTGCAACCCTGCCCATAATAAAGAGGTTACTGAGGATGAATAAATAAATTTCATTGTGCATATCAGGAGCATCTCTATTTCATTGAAATATGAACCCCTGCCAAAGCTGTGCTAATTACCAGCGACAATTCATAAGGAGTAAAATGATTACAGTGGCATAATGAGTTTTTTGCCTCAGGGGAAGACAGGATGTTCTGGTCTAATAGCCACAATTTGGATGTGATAATGTTATTTAAAAAAAGAGAAGACATTTTCATCTTCATCTCATTTTCATCTCAATTTGTACATTTTGTGGTTATGCATGTACAGAGACATTTCAGTGGATTCATTATGTATCTGTTTAATCATGTGCAGTGTTGTTGATCATAACTTTAGATAGAAGATTATTATGAAAAGAGTGTGGACCTGCCTAAAATTTGAATAGTGGGATTATGTTTTTCAGATCTTTGTTCAAATCTTGTTTCGGTGAGCCTGTGCCCACTTGCATTACAAGACAGGAACCCGACATGGTCTTCTGCGTTGTAGCACATCAACCTCAAGGTTCAACATGTTGCGTATTCTGAGATGCTTTTCTCCTCACCATGGTTTCAAAGAGTGATTATTCGAGTTACTGTAGCCTGTCTGTCAGCTTGAACCACTCTAGACATTCTTCTTTGACCTCTCTCATCAACAAGGCGTTTCCACCTACAGAATTGCTGTTCACTACTTTCCTATTAAAGTGGTCGGTGTGTAAATCTGCACAGAGTCAGTGTTTTAAAAAAAACAAAAAAAAAAACAGTTAAAGTAGTCCCTGGACATTTTTCCACTTTAATTTCAATAGCTTGCTTGTGGCGAATGTATAAAGAAAAAGAAATAGAATTTGAGCATGAATTTACCTGCATTGCCATATTGAGCTGACAGGGGATGCTGTGGTATAGTGCACCAGCAAATGTACACGAATCAGACACGACATTAAAACCACCTGCCTAATATTGTGTATGTTCCCTTTCTGTTGTTGATCAAACCTGGAACAAAGGGGCTGTGAGGCAACAATGCTACCTGCTGCTTGAACGAAATGTGACAAGAACATTTTCCGAACCAAAGATGTTAAGAGATACAAGCAGCTCAATTAAATCAGTTAATGGCAGCTGACTGAGGCATGGACCAATGCTTATGAGAGGCAAGATGAGATGTTGGAACTTTTGTTTCACACCTAGGCTCACACACACACACACACACACACACACACACACACACACACACACACACACACACACACACACACACACACACACACACATCCATCCTTGCAGTCTGGCAAGTGGGCCAGAAGAGCTAAACTGAACAGGGCAGATTAATCCAAATTGTTTTAAACAAACACATGAAATAAAAGCTGCACAAAAACTTTCTGCAGTGTTAAGTTTGTTTTGGCAGCATCTGAATTACACTTGTTTTTGGGGAAGTTGTGACGACAGTACATTTACATATGCAGACATTAAATTACATGCAGTAATAAACCCTAAGCAAGCAAGACAGCTAAGAGCTGATAAGAATTTAAACTGAGCGCTCCTTTAATTTGCATTCAGTAAGGAATTTTAAGTAATTAAGTAATTTGCAGTAAGGAGCTGCAAATTCTGTTTCCAGAGAACTGGGACTGATGGGCTGTCAGAGTTTCATTTGATATGATTGATATGATGGTGGCTGTGGCTAAGTTAGAGCGGGTTGTCCACTAATCGTGAAACTTAAGTCAGCTTAAGCAAGTCAAAGAAAACTGCTTATGGTATCATGCATTCAAAACAGTTTCAATTTTTTCAACTACGTACTAAAACATGATAGGGCATGCAGTTAAAGGAAAATAATGGTGTGTTTTTTTTACAGTAACAATCCATCCCAAAAGTGTTCCTCTTACAATACAGCCATTTTTGGGGCAGCTGTGGCTCAGGTAGCGGATTGCCCACTAATCATGGGGTTGGCAGTTCAATTTGCGGCCCCCACGTCTGTCTCCACATGCCGAAGTGTGCTTGGGCAAGACACCGAACTCCAAGTTGCTCCCGATGGGAAGCTAGCGCCTTGCATGGCAGCTCTGCTACAATTAGTGTGTGAATGGGTGAATGAGACACAGTGTAAGATGCTTTACTGAACTACCAAGTGCTAAAAAAAAGCGCTATATAAGTGCAGACCATTTACCATGATTGTAAACACAGGATTGTGATTTATAGTTCATATTTTATTCTGTTCTCCTTAAGACAGACAAATTAAATTACATCCATTAACTCTGTCCAACAGGAAGTCTGCCATTTTGGATGTTGTGTGTTTTGATAAGTACTGAGCTTTTAATGACTCCTTCCAGGGGATTCATCTGATTCAAACCAAATTTGGTCAAGGATTTTTTTTAAAATATCTAAAACTGTGTTAGCATGGCAAGGCAATCAATTAACATGTTACACCACACTGACAGGAAGCATGGAATAATTCCAATGTACATCATACAATATGGCTCACAGTTCACATGTATCTTTAATGATGGGGCACAAAGGCATACCCATAGCAATAGTACAGTAGTTCACTCTTATAACACTAATAACTGACAAGAGAAATTGAGCTTTATAAACCAAACTTTTTAATTCTCCTCTTAGACAGTTCATCAGATTTATCTAGATTTGGTCAGCATGATTTGAAGATATCCATGATGTCAATTTCCAAAGGAATTTTTGATATCTTGAATGGTGTTGACATGGTGAGGCAATCAATTAATGTGTGATGGTGCTCAAACAGATAGTGTGGCATAATTTCTCTGTACATCACCAACATGGCAAAAACTTCACAAAAAAATAAGTACCCATGGACTTTATTGAGCATTTGATGAGGTGTGAAGTGGAAGTATGCTGTGAACTGCGAGATATATATAATATAATATAATATAATATAATATAATATATACACACACACACACACACACACACACACACACAATCTCACAAAAGTGACACACCTCACATTTTTGTAAATATTTGATTACATCTTTTCATGTGACAACACTGAAGAAATGACACTTTGCTACAATGTAAAGTACTGAGTGTACAGCTTGTATAACAGTGTAAATTTGCTGTTCCCTCAAAATAACTCAACACACAGCCATTAATGTCTAAACCACTGGAAACAAAAATAAGTACATGGATCTCAGTGAGCCCGGAGTCTTGTAGTTTACACATCGCTATTTTTGTCATGTCCATTTGCACAGGAATGGTGTTCGTCAGCCTCTGTTGGAGTGCCATGATTTGTGCTCTGTACCTTACGTTGACTTCATCATCCCACTGTGGGTTGATCACGTGGACATCATTCTCTGGGAATTCACGTGAAACCTTGACCCAGTCTGTGCCATGTTTCGCTATGAGCAGTCATTGTAGTTCATGAGTGGTGGGTCTGAATTCTCTGCAGAATACCTGAAGTTCATCTCCAAACTTTCATCCTCCTACTTTGCGGTGTGCCGGCAGATGCGTCATGCTGCTCCTGATGTCCTCCAATATCCAGGGTCTGTGAACTAGCATAAGGCCTCCTTCTCTGGCCACTTCTAGCATTGGGGCATTTACCACGGCATGCACTGTCCCTTCTCTGTCCGATTTTGTTGGTCTGAAACCCTCAGGCAGCAAAGTTGTTGGTCCCTTCACTTGGGATCTCGTGTGTAACCCCACCGGTGAAGATAGGATGGCTGTCGCATAGTTCGGTGGTGGTTGGTGGCTCAGTTCTCACAGGTCCAGATGGAGTGGCGTAGGCTGGGCCACTTCATCGTGAGGGGGTGCCTCTGAAACTGCAGGTTCCTCCCTCCTTACTGGCTGTGGGTGTCGTGGTGGGGCGGAGTCCAGGTTGGGATAAGCTTTCTGCAATTTAGCACACTGAGACACAGATGAGGGCCCTGTCTGACATTTTTTTTTATCTCTCTTATGTTTCTCACTCTGCCATTCAGCAAATGCCTTCCAGTCAGCCAAAAACTGTGCTTCTTTTTTTTTTACTTTTAGGAATATCTCTCTTTGCTTCCAAATTAAATTTCTGTTGTTCTAACTGTCTGAGACTAAAACTACCTTTTTCTGGGAAAGCACATTCTTCAACCCATACATCATATTGGTTCGAACATCCTTCCCCATACTTCACACGTAGAAATGTGATATTAGGATCAACATATGAGTACCCTGTCATAGGATGTGCTTTGCTACATGTTTTCCCCATATTTTATTTTATTTTTTCTATAACATTCAAAGTTTTAATCAATTTAACATGCTATAAAAATCAAGTGAATATGCATTCACGTGCTTGGACAGAAAAGGTTCAAAATGTGTGCCAAATCTATAGACATTCAATTAATCATATAACCTATAGGTTCAATAGAGCAAACCTTAAGAATGTAAAAGAGTTTACCTGTGAAGGCGAGTCCACATACAGCAATTTGGTAGGACTTACTCTTCCCTTCTTCTTCTTCTTCTTTTTTTAAAAAATATATTTTAATTTATTTATTCATTTTCATGTGATTCATTTTCATGTGATTAATTTTCGTGTGATTCATTTACATGTGATTAATTTACATGTGATTCATTTACTGATTTGCTATAATCCAGTTTTAGACTGTGATATTACAAAGGTCTTTCCAGATTATTCCTTTCCACACTATATGAGATAACCCCAGTAAAATTGCCTGAATTCTATAATATAATTTGTTCACCATGTTAGGCTTAAATCCTCTAAAAACAGATTCGCAATTGACTAACATTACTCCGTTCCAGTTCACATCTTTCAAAACATTGGCATGTTTTGTTTACTCTCACAATCCCCCAAACACACACACACACACACACACACACACACACACCCAAAGTCTCCATAACAAAAAATGAGACAGCAGTGTTTCCCACAATAACCAAAAGTTATCCACAACATAAAAACAACTCGGAGAATAAGCTGAACTAACCAACAAAATTACCAAGACAAAAAGTTCCAGTAACAGAAAAAGCCCCTACTGACTTCAAGTCTGATAAACAGTCTGCATACAATAATAAATATAATGTCCTTAACTTTTAAAGACTTGTAACAAATAATATAACAGTGTAGCACGTAAAGCCGAGGAGAGAACACTAAAACAATTAAATAAACAGAAACTCTAACCCAGTCAGAGCCTCAAAACAGAGAACCACATTAATACAGAAGTAGATTTAAGAGGAGTGAGTCCACAAAATCTAGGTGAAGTAATGCAACGACAATATCTTCAATAAAAATCCAAATACTGTAAAGCTGGAAGGCCGAGTGCAAAAAATAAAAATAAAAGAAGAGTGAATATAAGCTGTATAAATAATGCAGTTCACCCTGATATCAAGAGTTTAACATAGTCTCCTGCTTCCTCCGCTGAAATAAAGCCCTTCTGAACATCGTTATATGTAATGCTAAGCCGAGCTGGATGAAGTATTCCATAGTGAGCGCCCTCAATACCATGAAGTTGACACCAAACCTCGTTAAATACGGCCCGAGCTCGGGCTATCTTGGCTGTGTAGTCAGGGAAAAGAAAAATAATCAAATCCCTCACTTGAATCCACTGGAGCTCTCTCGCATGGCGTAAAACGTCAACACAGAGTCACTGTAATAGTGGAATCTGCACACAATAACTTGTGGTCGTTCACCAGGTTTGGGCAAGAAGGGTCTGGTGGGACCGGTCTAAAACCGGCTCCTTCTCCAGACCAAACGCCTCTTTTAACAAGGCCTCTACAGCAGCAGTTATACATATATCAGCAACCTCTGGAACTCCCACTATCCTAACATTATTGCGCCGTGACCTCGACTACAAATCCTCACATTTATTCTCTGATTGAGTCACGATCACAATAAGAGACTCAATAGTAGTCTTCATGTAAGCTATGTCATCGGTACAACCGGAAAGAACATACTCCACAACAATACCTTTCAGTGTTGACATGGTAGCCTCGGTAGCAACTTTATCACTAGCCAGCTGTGTTTTCATGGCCTGCAGGTCAAACTAAACAGCAGACAGAGCAACCCTAAAAGTCTCCTAGAGCTCCTTTTCAAAATATCGGCGATATCCTTCCTCAGTAAAGCCAGCAGCTCGAGCCTGAGTGCGGCGAAGTCAAGGTCACCGCTCAGCGACGCGGATTCAGGGCAAGAAGGGGTCACAGCACGCACACCCGGCCTCAGTCGTGTCTGAATGCTACCACAGGTTTTCATGTTCTTTCCAGACATTTTAACGTACCACAAAGTTAAAAGTGCAAACAAGGAAACGGAGTAGAATAAGTCAAAATCTATTGTATGACCGAAAAGCACTAATTAATTACAATTTTAATCGAAATCAGCAGGAGCCTCCAACTTCGCATCCTACTCCATCAAACTCCGAATTCTTCTTTTTTTTTATAATAATTTTTTTTTAGTTATTATTATTTTTTATCTCAGTAAAATTTACTTGGGTGTTAATTTTGCCAAATATATCATGTACTGCTGAAATGATGGAATGAGTCAATGGGGCATGCCACTTCATAATAACTTGCCCTTCTTAATAAGTACTCTCTTTACTTAGAACTCGAACCGGACCTTTCCGTTAGCAAATATTTTTACCGTTATTATCTCTCTCTGTATATATACCTGTCGGTATATATCTTAGTTTTGAAGCTGTGATCTAAGAAACACCAATATCTCTGCTGTCGCAGAGGCGAAGTTCCTGGAACTTCTTATAAGCAATTGCTCCATGTAATACTTCTCTCAATGTAATACGCACATTTCTTATATCATTGACTCTCTTCCATACAGACAGCAATACACCATGACTTCATAAAATTCTAATTTCTTGATGATTCCTACCAATCTGTGGTAAGGCTTCATCGGTCTTTCGCTCTGCACAACAAATGGCAAACCACCTGCGTGTCAACACGGGCTTCAGGATGAAACTTTTCCACGGGTGTCCTCCAGTTTGCTTGTTGTCCAGAAAAGCTGAAAAGACTCGTGCAGCCCAGCCAGGAGATGCTAAATTGTCATGGAAATTAGACAACACTTGCAGGCTCATCCTCTGAAGGTAAAAAAAGGCTTATTACAGAAAGATGGTTAATACAGGATAGAATAATGAGAGCGCTCTGAAGTGCTTGTGCTGAACCACTACTATATATATATATATGAAACGCAGAGCATGACACACTTCTGTGTACTGATAAGAAGCAGTTTGAGGCAGTTCAAACAGGCTTTGTTTTAGGGGTCTTAGAAGATGTGCAGACGAACCTTGAACAGAAGAACATGTTTGTGTATCTGTAAGCAGATAAACATTCGGTACTGATCTCAGTGACATGACATGGCCTTCTTAGGCGTTATCCTCAGATGAATATGAAGGGAACAAGAACAAAATTATTACAAATTAAAAATGAGTAATTTCCCTCACAAGCTGTATTTAAATAACATTGTTTAAAAAAATTATTTCTCTGTCTCAGGTGGGATTCGATGCGGAAACTGGGCATGCTGCTGAACCTTTGACGTCAAACAGCTTCTGTTCCGAACAAAGCTGGAAACAGAAAGGAGAAACAGACACACCCATACATTATTCATTCAGTATCACCGACGTCATTAGTCAGGCTCCATGAGACTCCACAGCGCATGCCTGCTGGTGGACGTGGCAACAACGTCACGCACCGGAAGCTGTAAGCACGGAAACGGCAATCCCTGAAAGTGTCGGCGACTCTGAAAAGCGACGGATTGTTACAGTAATGAACAGTAAGTAAATTCATACGCTTCGTCTTCGACGTGTCGGTAATGGTGTTTTTATACGATAATTGTAGCTCTCATTTCAATACATTCCTCACAACTGGAACGTTTTGTCGAGTCTCTCCCCTAGCAAACAGCGCTAACCAGCTGTCGAGCTAACCGAGCTACAAAGCTAGCGTTATTTCACTTTCCACTGCATGTCTCAAACCGGACTGTACTCCCTATATATGTGAACTACATAAGGGATAAAGTATTGACGCCTCGTACCCTCTGTGTAGTGCACTCTGTGGGCAGTAGGGAGTAATTTGGACTACCCCCGCGGTGTTTTAAACAGCTTCTTCGTCCACTAAAAATGTTTGTGCTAGTAGCTTTTCACCGTGTATGTTTATTATTAGTTGTATAAATAGACTAGTATCAAAGAGCGAGTTCAACTAATTCCGACATTTAACTGTCAAACTATCACCTACATCGTGTTAGTTATCCTAATTATACATTTTATCCGACTTAGCTCGAAGCTTCCAGGCGATTCAGCATTTCTCCATTGATTTTCGAACCGCTACGTCATTTGCTCATCACGTGACACACTCGATTGATTTAGTGCGAAGTTCACAGCTGAAGACGACCCTAACAAATAGGTTTGACTGAGAACTATGTTAATCACATGCTCGTTAACCATGACCATTGTGGTGTTTTTTTTTCTCCCTCCCACAGATGAAGCGCGGGATCGTTCATGAGCGCTCAGCTCCACCAAGTTCATACTGACCCTCTGCCTGTTTAGTGGTTTTACACCTATCTCCATAAGTCACAGGAGACCACTGGAAGTGGGTTTACTTTGAACTTACCAGTACACCTCACTGTGGTTTCCAGCATCATGACGTGCAGGGATCGCACCCTGGAGTTCCAGTCAGCCTGCAAGTCTCTGCAGGGCAGACAGATACAGGTAGAGGAATACTCTCCTGTCTAAAACTCTTCACGGACGTCGTAATTCACGGAAGCCAATGCTGCGTCTCATTTCACCTGCTATCCTTCCTAGATAATACCTGAGATTAGAGTCAGTGTGTCCCAAATTGTATTAAGTGTGGATCCATGGACACCTTTTCAGTTAATATTGCCCACAGTTCCTTGTGTGAGGGAGGAGGAGTTTTGCATTTTAGAGAGGTGTAAATTAATGTATAGAGTATAAATTATATAAGGAATGAAGAAAAGCTAAAATGCAGCAAGGAGTTTTATGGTGGAAGTGTGAGCAGGAGTTACTCTTCAGTTACGTGACATGGTGTCGTATGTTCCAGTACTCACATGCTCTGAGTCCCTGGACTTTTTTCCACTTTAATTTCAATATCTTACCTGTGGTGAATGTATAAAGAAAAAGAAATAGAACTCGAGCGTGAATGTAGCTGCATTGCCGTATTGAGCTGACAGGGGATGCTGTGGTATAGTGCACCAGCAAATGTACACGGATCAGACATGACATTAAAACCACCTGCCTAATATTGTGTAGGTTCCCCTTGTGCTGTTGATCAAACCTGGAACCCAGGGGCTGTGAGGCACCAATGCTACCTGCTGCGTGAACGGAATGTGACGAGAACATTTTCCCATCCAAAGATGTTAAGAGATACAAGCACCTCAAATTAAATCAGTCAATGGCAGCTGACTGCTTTTCACGCTGTGCTTATCGTTCTAGACCCCACTTTTCACCCCACGTAGAGGAACGTTTCACACTTGTAATTTAGAAGCAGGGTTAGGACCGCTTTTTACCCGGGGTTTAACCTCGCATTCCTGAGCCAGACGCATACAGTGCTGATAGAATGCTGTTAGAATGTTACGGCTAGACGCTTGGCGACGGACATCCAATCAGAAATTGAACAGCGTGTGCCTCATATGATGTGCTTTGTACATTCACGGAAACCCTGCTTGTTGTGTAAACAGTAGTTGCAGTGTTTGGGGGTAAAATTAAAAAAAATTTAATGTCAAATGGTGATGGACCACGTGTCAATTGGAAAAGTTTTATTTTTTATAGTTATGATCAGATAAGTCATTGTAGCAATTCCCTTTTTGGTTTGGAGGGAAATTGACAGAGATATAATAGTCACGCGACTGCAGAAAAACGTGTGCGGCCTCCCAGTCCTCTAAGGCAGGAGAGATACGATCGCTTGTCACGTTCTGTAGAGAACGTGTTTAAAGCCTTCAGGTAGTTTTTGCTGTTTAGCTTTCCTTGTGTAGTAATGAAGGTCATGTAATGTTTTGTAGCATTTCAAGCATTGAAATTTTTTTTTTCTTTCTTTTTATTCCTAGGATATATCTGAGCAGACGTTTTGTGGTGTATTATGTTGACGATCCTTAATATTACCCAGTTTAGCATTCTTCAGTTCACAAGAAAGCTGCTTGTGATCATTACACTGTACAGTGTGTTATATATTTTAATACATCCTGTCACTTTACTGTTTCTCTTTGTGTTACAGAATGGTACGCTGGCAAAACCCAACCATAATGCTCTTAAACAGCGGAGTGACTTCACACTCATGGCAAAGTAAGATTTGTAACTATACAATGAAATGTATTTTTAGACAATCACATTTTATATAGCGCTTACAGTTTTCTCTTCATTTCATTCCCCCCTTTCGTGCCTCTCAGGAGAATTGGAAAAGACTTGAGTAACACGTTTTCTAAACTGGAGAAGCTCACAATTTGTAAGTACTTGGCTGATTAAAATGGGCTGTATTGTGTTGTATGTCCTGCGACGAGTGTCAGTAGGCTTTGCATTCGTTAGTAACACTACTCTTGTTTTTCAGTGGCCAAAAGGAAATGTCTGTTTGACGACAAGTGTGTGGCGATTGAAGAGTTGACCTACATTATAAAGCAGGTCAGAGGTCATTCATAAAGTTTTGCATTCAGGTCTATAAATATTTGGATATTGACAAAGTTGTTGTTTTAGCTATTTAACACAGTACCTAGGAGTTGAAATTAAGTAATGACTTGTGAGCTCAAAGTACAGACTTTCACTAATTAAGAAATATCACACAATTATACTCGATATCGGCATGACAGTGGGTTCACTGTAGGTAATCATAGCCATGCTGATATTTAGTATAACCTCATGATTGCGAGTGCAATATTAATTTTATACAACAGATCTGTAAACAAGAAGTGAGCATGAAGTGAGTGACATTTTGTACATAGCATGGCCAAATGTTCTGTTTATTTTTGCTCCCTTAGAGGAATTAGATGCCGAAAAAGCCAGTCATTTTACAGCACTAGCTGGCTCATGTTGATGTGTACTTTCCTTTTAAAGGTGCTTCCTGCAAAATTGGTGTCCTTTCTTCCTTTCTTCCTTCATCTGACGAGCTTTCATATTTTAATTCAAAAGTTATATTCATGAAAAGTATCATTTGCCGTGTCCGCCGAGGTCGGACCACTACTGTAGAAACGGTTTCAAACTAGGAAGTTGGATTTTACTTGGCAGTGACAGACATCTGGAGTGATACACACAGTGAAGCGTCCCAGCGTGGTTACAGGAAATGTAGACACTCTCGGAACGCTGCTCAACCAATCAAATTAGTGGACCGGAACTAACTCTGTGTGTTATTTCCTCATTATTACACTTACAAGTGTGGCGCTTGTATTTGGAAACTGTTGCTGTTAGTTCGCAACAGGAAATCCAGAGAGGTGTCCCTGCCAGTGAAACAAGCTTTCTTTCATTAGGCTGAAAAATCAAAACAAAACCCATCAGAGAGATAGCAAAAGCATTAGGTGTGGTCATATAACTACAGTGTACAGTACTGTGATAGACAGCTGAAAGAACAATAACTTTGCACAAATATTTATTACCTGACTGTACATAGCATTGCTGCTGTGTTTTTTTTTGTTTGTTTGTTTGTTTGATTGTTTTTTGGGGCAAGTCAGTTATTTACAATTAATTCTATTTATATAGCATTAACAAGGTAACAAAGTTGGTGTCTGAAAGTTGTGTGCACTAAGTCACATCACAAGACCGACTAACTTAAATGTATAAGCCTGTTTGCAAGAGCACACTGACGTGGAATTTTCTCATTTTATTAACATACCAGGAAACAGTGTGGATTTCTCAATGCCTATACGGAAGCAAAGTTTGCGTTTATTAATTAAAAAAACCAAAAACAAACAGATTATAAGTCTTTGGTTTTAAAACTATAAGTCTGTCTATATATTGATTTTGGGGCGTGTCTGTCTTTGTTTCAGGACATCAACAGCTTAAATAAACAGATAGCGCAGCTGCAAGACCTGGTGCGCTCCCGAAGCGGACAAAATGGACGTCACATTCAGACACATTCCAACACAATTGTTGTCTCCCTCCAGGTAACAAGTCTTATCTGGTCATCTCCAAGAAATCCTTTAGAGATGATCATCTCTCTCAAGTTTCGTTCACATTGGCTTGCCTGCTTATCCTGCCGTAACACGTAAAAACGCAACAGAAGCATCCTGCCTTGCACTGAAGTAAACTGTCCTCTGTTTTGATGTTTGCAGTCAAAGCTGGCATCGATGTCTAACAATTTCAAGTCCGTGTTGGAATTGAGAACCGAGGTAAAATTTATTTAGTCGTTCATGTATCTCATATGCATGGAGCATAGCATTTTTTTCCTTACAGTGTATTTTTGTTTCTCTCCGTGTAGAATCTGAAGCAGCAGCGCAGCAGAAAAGAACACCTCTCCCGGGCGCCGGTTTCCACCTCACCTCTGCACGCTGACAACTTCAGTAAGTTAACAAGCCACTGCAATTTCAAGTCCTCAGAACGGAAATAACATTATCAGACATTTTCTGCATCTTGATCCAGAAAGGACTTTGATCGAGTTTTTGTGTAAATAAAAGAAAGAACTCCATCTTAATTTATAGGGCTGTTCTGCACTTTTCTTTTCAGGTAGCTCAGTATTGATGCAGAATGAATCCAGAAGCCTTGGCAGTGATGTGGCCATTGACATGGATTCAAGAGCCAATCCCCTCCAGCTGCAACTTATTGACGAACAGGTATGATTCACGTTTGAAATACTGCTTATTACGTGTTTCAAAATGACACGTGTCTGTTTGTTATTTTAGATGATTGAGCTTATTGAAGCTCATATTGATTGTCATTCCTTGCTCTGGCCTCCATATATGTTCATATAGCCTTTAAATGTGGCTTCAATATAACAACGTGATTTTAAATCGGTTTCTGTGACTCATTTCTTTTGTTTTGTTTTTTTTGGTGATTGACGTCATGTGTAGGACTCATACATCCAGAGTCGAGCAGACACCATGCAGAACATCGAGAGCACCATTGTGGAGCTGGGCTCCATCTTCCAACAGCTGGCACATATGGTCAAAGAACAGGAGGAGACCATACAGAGGTGAGGAGGAGAATGCTTGAGTAGCGTTGTGTAGTGTTAAGTACAAGAATATTTAAGGACAGTATATAAATTTATCAGCTATTCCATCAGTTAAGTAAAAATTAATGTCCTTATGCATTCAACATATGTAGGCTGAAAAGTATTAGCTAATGAAATGGCGAGCTAGTTAGCTAATTAAGTGCACTAATACAAACTAAGGGAACCAAACGAGTATGTGATTATTTTTGGCCAGCAATTTGCCTGCGAGCTGTGGTTTGTTGTCCTCCCGTTGCACGTATTATCTGCATCTGGCTAGCTTTATCCATCCCTATGCATGTTGTGCTAGCCAGAGAGTTATACGATGCGCTGGTGTTGTTCAACCTTTTATTTTGCTCGCTTTTATACCTGCTTCCACATACCTGTGTGTTCACGATTCTGAAAAGATCAACTGCCATTCACACCTGCTAAATAATCCATCTACTTAAGACCATTTTATAACCATTTCATCATTGTTCAGCCAATTTGTTTAGTGCAGCAGGCTTCAGGAACATATTTAAGTTGCAACATTGTTTAAACATGGCTACATACCAAATGAAAGTTTGTTTTGAAAAAAGAATAAGTCCATAAGGAATGGCTATTTTTCTTTTTCTGGTTGTTAAATTATGGAACTATGAACAGAAAACTAAGAAAACAAATCAATATGTTTAAACGACACAGGTGCCAGGGCTGATTTGTCCACTTCTGAAGTAGGTATAAGTTGTTAAGTAGCATTAAGGGGATGGTAATAATCAGTAGATAATTGAATGATAATAAAAATCACTGGATCTATTGAGTCAGTCAGCTGAATTCTTCATATTAATACATTCTGTAAAATGGGTTAGAATATTATTTTGTTTTTACTATTCATTAGCCAGAATTATTTATCGGTGTGTGTGTGTGTGTGTGTTATATGCATGATGTACTGTATGAGACTGTATAAAGGCACTGGCATATTCTTATGGCAAACAGAGAGTATATAGCATTAAGTGTGGTTAAACTGGATTTTCATGTTTGATATCTGTATTGAACACCGCTGGATTCTAATTTCTCTTTGTTGGTCTGTAGGATTGATTCCAACGTGGAGGACACGTCGCTGAATGTGGACATGGCCCACAGCGAGATCCTCAAATACTTTCAGTCGGTCTCCTCCAACCGCTGGCTCATGATTAAGATATTCCTCGTACTGGTGGTGTTCTTCATCATATTTGTGGTCTTCCTTGCCTAAGAGGAAAGGACCATGAGGAACGATGGGATTAAGAAGTGGACGGCGTGAAGCAGCCATGGACTCTTATTGGGCGATGTGCAAAAAAATAAATGAAGTAGACTGGACAACAATAGCTTTGCCATGAGAGCGGACAAATTGTACCACTTATGCGTTGTATGCTTTTACTGAGAATGAAAGATGTTAGTTAAATTATAGAAACTTGTGTGGTTAGTCTTGCTCTCTGGATAGGTGATGATGACGGCAGTTTTAAAACATCTTGCCCTATTCAGGGAGTGGTGTCAGATTTCATTCTTAGATTTTCTCTTTGTTACCTTGAGACATATACATTATAAAAACTGAGCCTTCACTTACCATACTTATTTTCAGGAGAAGGTTAATTTTGTGAATGGTTTGATTCTGCAAACTGGTTTCGTTCAATTATTTTTCTGACCGTGTTGTCAGCAATCAGTGATAACATGAATGATGTAAAAGACTCGCCTAAATTAATATGATCACTTGTACAGGTCTCCTTATGCTAAATATTCTAACTTACATGGTTGTCAGTCTGTCTCCTGTTTGTATAAAGGAGAATTAGTCCTTTGATAAAACTAATAATGGCCTTGTAATGGCTTTTTACTGTAAATTGTTGAAAGAGTTCCTTATTTTCCAAACTTGTGTTTCCCAAAGCTTATAACAAGCTAGGTACTCTTGTCTCATGATTTTATGCTTTTGCATAGTGTAAATGAAGACTGTTTTTAGTGTTGACGAGTTGTGAGTTAACCTTAAAGTGAACCAAAACAAAAGCATGACTTTTAAAACAGTAATGTGAAATTGTAAAGCTTTGGATCAAGCTACATTAGGGTCCTCGGTCACTATGAATGCAGAGTTTGTAAGATACCCACGTTTATATTATGAGGAACAAACTCAGCAGTAAATATTAAAAGATTAAGGCATCAATAGATATTAACATGAGCATATGTGAAGTATTTCAACCTTCAGTTTCTCATTCAGTGCTTTCATTAGACAATTCAATCTGTATACACCAGTGTACAGCATATTATTTAATGAGCAATTATTATTATTTTTTTTTAAATCATGTATGTTTCATGATTTTTTTTTTTTTTTTTTTTTTTTTTTTTTTTTTTTTTTGAGCTGAATGACTTGGCTAAGTAAGAACTGAACATAGTAACTGATTTCTGGAAAGGAACTGCATATTAAAAACACATTTACAAACCTGGATTATTTTTCTTTGTAGGGAAATTCATCAGTTCACCTATGTAGTTTAACATTATAAACTTTGCTGTGCATTCAGGACATAAACTTGACACAAACTATACATAAACACTTAGGACAGTATAAGTGATGGAAAAACAAACGGAGTAGTGTGACAGCCTGAAGTTTTCCAATAACAGCATTCATTTATTATTACACGTTAGATTATGTGGTGCGTCTGCCATACAAGTCCCTGTGAATGAGCTACTACCATGTAGAATGATAAGGTGTTAGAATAAGCATGTTCATATAAACATGTGATTAGCCTGGAAGCAGGCACTATGTTCAGAGTTGCTGTTGTAGAAAATTAATCAACACCTTCTGACCAATCAGATTTGAGGATTCAACAGTGCTGTGGTAGAAGCAGTTTTATTCATGTGAAACTTTGGAAATTATGTACAGTAATTATAAACAAATCTTCAAAAAAAAATATGCAAAAAGTCACTAGGTTTCAACTGTTCATACTTTTGATCTTTGGTATAAGTAGATAGTAGTGTGAATAACAATGTAAGCACAAGCTCTCGTACACACTTTGCTACTCTCTTAGATGTCCATCCTTCCCTTCTCCTCTCCACACTGCCCTGTTCCCTATTCCCTTGCTCCTCACTCTGCAGCTCTAAGCAGAGCCATTTGTAGGGATTATTTCTGGCATGCTGTGGCTCCTCCCTCTTCTCGGCCGTGGCGCCCCTGATATCGCCTGCTCCACCGCTTCATCCTCTTCTTCCTCAGACCATGTGTTTTCCTCCTGCAGGTTGCTACGAGAACCGCCGAAACTGCCCACGCCACGGCTAAGCGCACGGAACTTGGATCGGAAGGTGACAAATGAAAGGCTCTTACTGCGCCGCTTCTCCCAATGGGCTGCGCGCACCTGCAGCTCTTCATCAGCTTGCTCCTCATCCAGACAGGCCCTCAGCACCGAGCGGAACAGCTGAGGGACCTCGTGCACTTCGGGCTCAATCTCAGACACTAGATTACGAAATCTGAGGATCATCCAAGAATGAGACAATAACAGTGGATAAAATAATAGCATAATAGTGGATAGCATAATATAACAAAAATAGTATTATTAGTTGTAATGCAGAAGTATAGAGCCCAAACCATATTTACATTACTAAATTTTATTTCATAATAGCACAACCTCATGGATATAAAAAACATGTAAAAAGAGCCCAGAAGGAAACACACACACACACACACACACACACACACACACACACACAACCTCTGAATTGTAAACGGGTGTAACACAATCAGTCTACATGGTGTCCCAGAAGTCCCTATACATAACAATTTTTTAGGAAAATGTTTGCCTTTGACAAAAAAAACGTATTGAAATCATTCTCATGGCTGGATCGGGAAGCTGTCGCAAGGTTGCGATGGACTTTAACAGAAACACTGTGAGCTCATCACATACGACACTGTTGCCAAACTTATTAACAAAGGCAAAAAGCCTGGAAGTGTTGCAGACTAACCGAGAACTGGACGTCCACAAACATTTACTGATGAAGGCACAACCAACGTGGTGCTGACAAACATAGTTCCCTATGTATGGAGACTTTTAGGACACCCTGTTTAACTTATTATAATACAATATTCTATATTGTTTCAAGAACTTTGCTTTACACTCCTTTGAGTTAACCAGTCTTTTTTTTCCCTTGTTATTTTCTTTTTTTTTTCAGCCAGAGATCCCTATGTATGAGAAAATGTCTGTCTAGTGTAATTAGCCACAAAACTTTCCGTAAATGTGGAAATGCTTACCGCAAAAACAGCTGACCAAAGCATTTGGCAAAATGTTGGAAATACCGTATAATCTCATCTGATGAGTTGCGAAGTATGCATAAGTCTATATTTTTGATAGTTTGATAAAGAGACACTTCAGACAGTTTATTCTGCATATTAATGGTTTATTAAACCCTCCTGGGCTCTCCATCTGGCCTGGGCCCAGGACAGCTTCCTTGGTTGCTCCCCCCTAATGGCAGGGCTACAGTACAGTGATATTCTCAAGTACAGTTGTCTAGTAACTTAGAGCCTACCAAATTATGTCAGGTTCATGATCGTTCCTACCTGACAATGACAGGACCACACTGTGCAGGTGGGATCCGTGAACAGAGCTCCTGCAAGTCCACCACGTCTCTAGGCGTGAGCTCGTAGGGTACATGGGGTCGAGGCCCAGCCAGCCAGCTGTAGTCTGGTGAGGATGAGGATTTGCTACTGCGACGCACCTCGCTGGCCCTCTCCAAACAGATACGTTCAGTACGCTTCACCATGGCACCCAGTTCCAACATCAGGGTGTTTGTGACCAGCTCCTCCGGAGTGCGCTGGCCAGGCACCTTTGGCTCCAGTGAGAACATAGCAGACCAAGGGAACATCTGAGAGAGAGGAAGAAAGGCTATTTCTTTGATTTCTTTTTATTATTTTATCTTTTAAATGTTATTACGTGTGTTTAAAGCATATAGTATGTTCACACTAAAGACAGTAGTGTGCAAATAAATGAAGTAAGTCCCTCCATTTCTGTGCTAAATATTAGAACAGTTATTGCACACTAGCCCTTACCTTTTCGATAGTTTTCATGCGCACCCATGAATTCTTGCAGCAACACGGCCTCTCTGGTCTATATGGTAATCACTTTGCATAAGAGTGTAATCCCATAGAAATAGTGATTGACATGTCTTACCAACACGATAAGCTTATCTAGGAAGGTGTACATGTGTTTGTATGAGTGCAGATATAACAGACATATAACTGCTTTATAGTTGCAACTGAAATTTGCTAAATGCTTTGATCACAATGAAAAATGATCACAATTATGCTATATTGTCTGTGCATCTTGTATACATCAGTGCTGTGATAATTCAAATCAGACCACTTGTTTCCCAAAGAATATTTTTGTTAGATAATGAAACATATTTAAAGCTGAAGGCCTGATGTAAACATTTTTACTGTAAACAATATAGTTGGTGAGAACATGTGATAACATTTACTGAAATATTGCCGGATAGATTATTCGCAAGAAACTTGCGAAAGCCTACAATTAACATGTAAATTACTGGATACACATTACATAACCTGAGTATCATCTTAATTGTTAGCTCTGTGCCCCCTTTAGTCTTTGCATGATAGTCAGGTATATCTGGCAGACTATGAAAGTACTATGAATACTTCAAGGGTTTCCACTAAGCTCAGCACTAACAGGGCTTTATTCTTAGTTTGTATTATCTGGGATTATATAACAGTTACGTGCCACACGTGTCAGGAAGCACATGTTTCTATTGCTAATATAGATTAATGTGTGTAGCTCCTTTTTACAACAGGAAAACTGGTATATAGTCACAATTAGTTGTTCACAACAACAGCATATATGGCTGTAATAATTGGTTTAGAACAAAAGAACCTGGTCGTGAAAGCAGTAAAATGATTCAAATTAAGGATGCATAATTTATTACCATTTCTGTTCATGTCCAAGAAGACTGCTCAAAATGTGTTTATGTCTCTGTTTTCTCTTTACACTTACATTTACAGTTCATATAATGAACTGTTCATGTGGCAGATGCTCATATCAAATGTGAGTTTCAAAAAGTGCAAATAACTGGAGGTCCAACATACAAAGCACATGGAGACTCAGTAGCATTCTAGTTAGTAACTTATACATGATATTGTCTGAAGAGGTCTTTAGACCTTTGACGAGGGAATAGAGACTCTGCATTGTTCTGACTGACAGAGGAACCAGTGGAATGATCTCCACAGGGGAGTCACACAAGAAGACTTAATCATTCAGTCGGTTGGTATAGTGTGTAGACAGTGAACACATATCATATAGGCACACTTTATCAGACACAGCTAACTACTTCTGTTGGTCTACATTTACAGAATATACACTCAGGGGTCACTTTTATAGGGACACCCGTACACCTGCTCATTTATGCAGTTATCCAAACAGTCAATGTGGCAGCAGCACAATGCATGAAATCATAGAGATACAGGTCAAGAGCTTCAGTTAATGTTCCCATCAAACATCAAATTGGGGAGGGGGATGGGGGTCTGAAATACTCAAAGCAGTCCATCTGGCACCAGCATCCATGCCACAATCAAAGTCACAGAGACACTTTTTCTTAATTCAGATTACTGATGTGCACATTAGCTGAAGCTCTTAATTCGCTTTGGGGGTTTCCTCTGGGTACTCTGGTTTCCTCCCCCAGTCCAAAAACGTGTGTTGTAGGCTGATTGGCATTTCCAAATTGTCCATAGTGTGTGACTGGGTCAACTGGGTGTCTGTTCGACTGTGCCCTGCAATGGGCAGCGTGTCCCCCTGCCTCATGCCCAGAGTTCCCTGGGATAGGCTCCAGGCTCCCTGCCACCCTGTGAAGGATAAGTAGTACAGAAAATGGATGGATCTATACCTATATCTATATCTATCTATATCTATCTATCTGTCTATCTATCTATCTATCTATCTATCTATATATATATATATATATATATATATATATATATATATATATATATATATATACTAATGTTGGAAATGAATCTAAATGTCTAAATGCGATTTTCTCTTCTTTTTTTCACTTTTGGGGGTAACCAGAATTTAAAATGCGATAACTAGTAAAAGGGAGACATATTTTAGTTCCTATTTTAGCCAGTCGTTTCGGGAACTACTCTATATACCAGAATATGTGAAATATCTGTCCATTTGAAGGCTGTCCTCAGACATTATTATGGTTGTATTCTGCCCACTTGGGGTTAAAACTGGAAGTGCGTCCTGCTTTTCCCCGCCCCTTTTCCGTACGTCACTCACTCCACCTCGTGTCAAATGAGCGTTGACTATGCGCGGCACGAGACGCTATGCGCGCGCATTGTTCGGTTGTCGGTCCGTTCCGCCAGTTTACAAGAGCGTTATTTTTTTTTCTGTAGTAATTCCACAACACATATTTACTCTAGAAGTCATTTAGTAAGAAATTAAACGTCTGAAATGGGTTATGGTCATCCACAAATCTCAGTAGAGGCGGTAAGTGATAACAGAATGGTTTGGGCTAGCTCGGTAACCAGCCGGTTGTTTCTAATATAATGTCATTCTTTGTATTGAGCGACTGGTTTGTTTTGGTCGTTTGTAACCGTTTAGTATCAGGTGTAACTTCCAGGCGGCTGCATTCATTCGCGGTTTTCTCTGTGTTTGATTCTGTACGCTTTTGATAATATCCGCTGTAATGAAGCAGCTGTGACATGGGAGTTTGTTTACTCTTTTGTTATTAGCTGCTTCGTTAGCTAGAGCGTTAACGTTCATAAACGCGTTAAGTTTAGTTAAGAGTGAAAAGCGTTAGAATCACATGAACACAGCTAAAATACTCCAGTGAATTTATTTGATTAAAAATAATAATAATAATAATAAAAAGTTGATTTCTTAATACAGATGTTGCCAAGACAGCTGTGGTCCTTTGTGCCATTTGGTGGTGGTGTTATTAAATGAGTCCTGTGCTCACCCTGTCTTTTATTTTGTTAGTCAGGAAGATCAGAAAGGTTGACCCATGCGTGTTCACATGGCCGTCTGAAGTGATGTTGAATTTGTGCTCCGGATTTTCCACATTCCTGTTTGTGTGACACCTTTCCAGGCCTAGATGAATGGAAATGAACCTCCACTGGATACCTTATAGCGCGATTTCGGTTTAAAATATTGTGTGCGTTATCTTCCACTGACCTTTGTGTTGTTTATTGGCTGTTACGCAAGTTCGCCAGGAAAATTACCTTGAGTGTGTTTCCATGAGAACCTCAACAGGGATACAAACACACTCAGACATGCAGCTCAACCAGCTTAAATCTGCATCATCTAGATCTAGTCACTCTATAGACCTGTTGCTGGAACTTGTGGCAAGTAGGGACAGAATTATTTCCCTGAGGCAGAGTACAGGTTTCTCACTGACTGCAGTTATTAATCCTGCACAGTAAACAGGCTTGGCGCTTCCCTTTTCACACATCCTCCACGCTAACTAAAGCCGGGTGCACACTGAGATTTTAATAGTCCTTTGCGACTGTTGTTGTCGTCAGACTGTTCGAACACGATCCCCGCTGTAAGCTATGTCACACTGTAGGATCTCAGTTGTCATTAATGTCAGACTACGACAGTCAAGACACACAAGAAGACTCGTACGGAGTAGGAGATATAGGAGAAGCTACACTACTAGACACTGCCAGAATTTAATCGGAGGAATAATTTGATCGCAACGGCCGTTAATCGGCTGTCGGGGAACACGTCAAACTAGCGATCAATGACGCTTAGGATCATAGGAATCTTTTAGGATTCTCAAAATTTGTCTCAGACGACCAAATCGTGGCCAAAATCAGACGGTGTGAACCCGGCTTTACTCATATCCCTTCTTTCTGTTCTCCAGAACCTGGGAATGATCAGCCTGTGCCCCAGTGGATCTCAGTAAATGGTTATTGTCCTGCTGTGCACGTTACGATGAGCTGGGCTGCGGAGGACTGGACCTCAGGGCTATCCGGCCTGGTCCTGAAGAAAGTTCAGGAGCTTCAAGTGCAAAACGAGAAGCTGACCCGAGAGAAACAGCAGAGACAGTTCCACCTGGACAACTCTGAAGCAGCACTACACAAACAGAAGCAAAAGGTCAGTGTACACGATTCAATGCTATAGCGTGCTACAGGGACGACGTAGTTTTGTAGGCCAACCCGGAAGTTAGCATCACCCTCATTCCCTCAGCCAAAAATCCTAAAGGATTTTCCCATTGGTTTTGGTTTCCCATACAAGTCCGTGTTAGTGTAGAATGAGCTGTTACTATAGAAAGGTAACGTATTAGAACGAACATAGTTGCATTAACCTGTGACTTTTGAATTACAGTCTGCACTACTGTCAGAGCTGTGCTGTGTTAGAAAATGAATTAACAGCTTCTAGCCAATCAGTGAAATTAAAAGCCCTTTATTTAACTTGGAAATCTAGAAGGTGTATCCGTGATTTTGGTGGAGGTTAGTCGCAGCTGGCTGATTTGAATTTCAAACACTGCACAACCACGGCTGCTCCCTATAGTGCTCCCATTACAGTCATGCTCCAGAAACACTTGCATGCACACTGTCTAGGTTGAATTCTAGTCTGAGAGGAGATCTTTCAGTGGTGACAGACGAACACGATTGTCAGGCAAGTAGAGACGTCCTGATTGGTTGGATATTGGTGGCTCACAATTCGCTTGCTTTCAGTCTTAAATAGTACCCGAAATTAGAAGTAGTGTGTCACACATCGTAGTATGTTGTAAGAAGTATCTCAAATGGTACCTGGATGGTCTACTATTTCCTGTGGATTTTTGAAGTGTGGATCTGTATGGACCACAGATTATTTATTTATTTATTTATTTACTTACTTACTTACTTACTTACTTACTTACTTACTTTAGCTAATATTGCCCATAACTCCTTGTGAAAATTAAATGTGGAAAAGTCAAACAAGGGAATAGTAAATTAAGGAAGAAAAGCTGAAATGCAACGAAGAGTTTGTTTACGCTGACAGTGTGCATAACTAGCTGACAACGTTCTTTTCTGTTACGTGTTGTCGTATGTCCCAGTACTCGCATACTCTTGCTATACACTCAAAAGTATGTACTTTTTTTCTTCGCCAAAAGAGTACATGCTTTTAGTGCATGGTATAAGTAGGTGAATTAAGACTAAGCATTTGTCTCTCCTTTATATATAGCTTGGGTTTATAGACCGCCACTAGAATGTAAGGTAAGCCTGGCCAAATATTACAAAACATGTTCTGACCCTACCTTTGAACGTCAGCTTGTTTCAGTAACACACAAGCAAGTTTTTCAGTATGTGCAATTATAGATGAAGCAAGATCCGTTGCGCGTCTATATCCACAGGGATTAACTCCCTATTCTTGTAATTGTGGGAAGAGTGTGAAGACGCATAAGAAAAATTTTAGGGATCAAGTACCGAAGGTACGTAGGCACCTATTGAATCTGTTCTTCCCCACTAGTAGTCTATGGTAGCCCTGTGAAGCGTAAGTAGGAAAATGATTACATTTGGCACACTCATAGATATGACCATGAATAGTATCAGGACCAATTATAGGGTCTCTAAGACCAACTCTGTAGTGGCACCACTAGTTAAAAAATTTAATTTTCAAATGGTTATAGTTGTTGAACACTGTCCCAGGAAAAAGAAATTTAGTTCATCAGTTTATTCTCTTCATGATGGTCGCAATCCATATCTCACATTAAGACTCCACCCATTACAGTAGTCACCATTTTGAAATGTACAGCATTCAGTTTTTTCATTACTCCTATTGAAAATATTTTCCAATTCTTACCAAAATTGGCTCAGAGCATCAGTAGACAGAGCCGCATATAAATGACTGAACAGCATTTTGATATTCATGTCTGTTCAGAAGTTATGATTTATCGCTGTTGACCCCAAAATTGGATCAGAGGCTTTATCTCGGCCAGACTTTGATCAATCATAACGCACAACTTGGTATACTTCATCAGTACCATGATCCGAGGGTACTGAAATTTGAAATCCATGACAAAGTTGAGAACAGTGCCATCTATAGCTCATGAGATTTGTAAAATGATTATTTTTGCTTATAACTTTTGAATGCTTTGACAGAAAATTATGATCTTGGTGTCTACGGATTCATTGGTTCATGCCGAATCCGTGGATATCAATTTTGCCAGGATCGGACAAACCACCTGTCCGACATTTTTAAATATGTCACATATTGTAATATCTTTTAAAATATTTGACACATCGGCATAAAATTTCGTGGGGATCGTTCATAGCATGTGCTCTAGGGACCTGAGAAATTTGAACATGTACAAAATGAGTTTTTTTTTTTGTTGGTGTCATTACATGTGTGGCATGCTGTGATAAACGACAAGCATTAATTCTAAAGGTCCTGGGTTTGATTCCTGTGTGGTGCAAGTTCTTAAAAGTTTCTTTTGTGGCTCAGCATTGCAGTAACCTCTTAGCATGCAAATAAATGCCTCTGTTCTGTTCATTTGCTGTTCAATCTTATTCTCTGCTGTGCTTCTGAACCTATCTTTTATTAATTCATGTACATTCTATGTCTCCTCTTCGTGTTCTTCAGGCTCCGCATTGCGCTTGCTGTGCCTTTGGTGCTTGGCCCCTTTAAACGCTGCTTGCAGCTTTAATTGAACTTATTTCCCTACTATGCCATACATAAGAGTGACTTTGAGCTGAGTCACATTGCAGCTGCTTCCTGGAACACTGTTACAGATGTACATGAGTGTGCATAAATATTCCATAAAAAGTATGAAAGGCAAACCAGATGTAACTATTCAACGGTATGTCAAGTCGTAATGTATAAATTGTATATGCTTTGAGTCCGTTGTTTTCGCCCTGTTTCAGTATGAGGAGGTGCGTGTGGAGCTGGGAGCGGCTCAGAGGGAGCTGGTGGGAGTGCGAGAGCAGGCGCAGGGAGAGGCACGGGTTAGGGATCGCCTGTCCCAGGAGCTGCAGGCCAAAGTCGCACAGGTGTGCACTCTAGAGGGCCAGCTGGACTCAACAAGAACACTCGTGCAGAACCTCACGCAGGAGGTTAAACGGTGAGTCAAATGGTTAAACAGCATAACCACATGCGTTCGTGGCAACCACATAGATGACGCATACTCACTGTAATTGGCACAGTAAGAACGTATGTTTTCTGTGTGGCAGCTGTGTCAACAGGCCGAGGGCTTGGCTGGAAAACCAAACAGCTTGTTTGTTATTTCAATTCCAGTGCCATGGTGTCTGTGCTGGTGTGGGGAAACCAGTGAACTGGCCCATGTTTCTACCAGTTTACGAGCCAAACAATTATGTAATCAGATGTGGAAGATTCCCATCTGAAGTTATACAGCACACTTACACACACGATAAGATAAGAAATACAGGTTGTTGGTTTTTTTGCCTGTTTTATGTGTGTAGGACATTTTGTTACGAGTTGCAGTTCACTGTTGCAGTTTTTAATTTCCTTGTTTTGTTTTCCACAGTAATTAAAACGCTTTGCACTGTTCACACCTATTTTAGGATTTTCATGAAAATAACTGATTTTGCTGTTAGGGCAATAAAATGATGTCTCCAGCAGGATTGTGGTTCTGAAGCCGAACTGATTGTGATGAAATGTTTTGACATTACACACTAGTTTGACAACCAGTATAGTCTGCATGTTTGTGGAAAAAAAGGTGTTTCTGTGTTTATTTGTTGTGAGCTGAAAGACCAGCAGTGAAGAATAATAAAAAGCTGAGTGAATTTGATGTTTTGCTAATTAAGACGAAGGTTCTTAATGATTTTAAAGCTGCTTCTTGTCCATTCCCTTCCTCTCCAACCATCAGGCTTGAGGCAGAGCTGGAAAAGCTGCAAAAAGAAAGTGTCTCAGGGGAATCCATGTTGTTTTCCACACCCTGCTGGAACATGAACTCACCCTGGGACCAAAGTGGTATGTTCCTTTGTCTCTCTTGTTCTTGCTGTTTTGTTGTTGCTCCCTGTGTTGCCTGTTAGCCCTTTATTACTGTCTGTCCTTTCTTATCATTTAAAGGCCCCACCACAATAGGGGGAAAAAACCCCATTGTTCACTAATTTCATCAGTGTAATTACATTTTACTCCCATATGCTTTCAAACCCTGCCTGGTAATGATTTTTTTTTTTTTTTTTTTTGTGCTTTCAGGTAAGAATAGTCTCAGAGGAGAGGACGTCAGCCAAGCCCGAGTGAGTTTCCTCAAACACCATCCACATAATGAAAACCTGCTTGTCTCTGTTGGCCAACTGTGTGCTGTTTTGGATGATTCATTTGATTTTATAACAGAGCATAGTTTATGGAACTAAAAAGACTTTTTTTCTGTCGCTGTCTAGCAACAGCTACTGTTTGGAGATTGCACCAAGCCCTCAGTGGGTAGTGTTTCATCTCCGTTCCCTCAGCAAACACACAGAACGCCACCCCTCCGGCACAAAATCAACCAATCCGAGACTCGACCCCCTTCCTCTGTGTTTCCGTGGGAACGGGATGCCACAAGGTCCACTCCCAGGGGCAAACCGGCATCCACTCTCACATCCTCCTCCTTCACTTACAGTGACGTCGTCACTGACACAGGCGCAAGAGATGATGGGATTGAGGAAGCACTGAGGAAAGAGATAGATGGTAAGGGTCTTCATCATAGTGAGAGACTTCTCATGAAACTGATGAACGTGAAAAAGGCACAGAAGTATTACATACTTCTGTATTTCAAATCATTTTGTGTCCAGAATGATGTACATCACTGTAGTTGCTTCTCAGAATGATTGAGAAAGCAGTCAATCATTAAAATTGGTGTTATGATCAAATTATCCACAATGCCTCGTATTTGGAAAGTGTTGATAATATTTTGAGGCAGGTATGTTGAGGAGAAATAAATATCCACTGATAATAGCAGTGTATTATTTTAGTAATATTTTCCATGAATAGAATAATGATTGTTGAACAGTAATAATACTAGAATAATGCATAAACGTTAGTGAATGGGGTTCAGTAAAAGAGAGTAGGTGTGGTAAGCTGAACGGTTCTAGTTCAAGAACTCACTGATTGTTCTGTTGGGCATTAATAAATGGTACTCTTGGATATGTCCAAAGAAATTATTTGTCGTGGTTTGCCATTGTAGTTACTCGAATAGTCAGTGAACCGCGGCAGGGTGTGTTTGACTTTTGCTCCTTGTTATTACTGAAGTCACAGGTTTCTTCCACGGTCAATGAAACAGGAACTGGATGTTTCAGTTCTGTCACTGAGCTATGTATTATAACTGTCATAAGACGCTGGACAGATGTGCTGGGAAACACAGTATGGGTTAAGGGTTTTTTTTATTTTATTTTATTTATTTTTTTTATTTTGGTAAATTACATATCACTCTTTCATCATTAGAGCATTGGCCAGTAGAAGACTAGATAGAAGAGACCTATCTCATGCATTAGTGCTCAATTCTCTGTGCTGTGACCTGCTATTGTCTTCATCTCTCTGTGTGTGTGTGTGTGTCTGTGTGTGTGTGTGTTTCACGTGGGCGGACATGTGCACTTAATGGCTTAGAAAGCTTAATGAATATATGTGTCTAAATGTACACAGGAGTGTGTATTTAGTGGTATGCGAGTGCATGGACAGTTGGATAGTATCCATTGTGAAATGGGTGTGTAGTCATCGCTGAGGTAATCTGTGTGCGTGTGTGTGTGTGTGTATATGTGTGTGTGTGTATGTATATATATATATATATATATATATATATATATATATATATATATATATATATATATATATATATATATATAAATAAAACAATATAATAAAAAATAAAATAATATATATATATAAAACAATATAATTAAAAATTATATATAATTAAATAATATAATAAATTTATATATATATATATAAATTTATTATATTATTTAATTTTATATATATATATATATATATATATATATATATATATATATATATATAAAATTAAATAATATAATAAATTTACACACACACACACACATATATATATATATATATATGTGTGTGTGTGTGTGTGTGTGTGTGTAAATTTATTATATTATTTAATTATATATATATATATATATATATATATATATATATATATATATATATATATGATAACTCATCCCCCTCTCTCTTTCTCTTAGGGTTGCGTGTACGCGTCTATTTATTATATATATATATATATATATAAATAAAACAATATAATAAAAAATAAAATAATATATATATAAAACAATATAATTAAAAATTATATATAATTAAATAATATAATAAATTTATATATATATAAATTTATTATATTATTTAATTTTATATATATATATATATATATATAAAATTAAATAATATAATAAATTTACACACACACACACACACACACATATATATATATATATGTGTGTGTGTGTGTGTGTAAATTTATTATATTATTTAATTATATATATATATATATATATATATATATATATATATATATATATATATATATATATGATAACTCATCCCCCTCTCTCTTTCTCTTAGGGTTGCGTGTACGCGTCTCTGGATTTCAGCAGGAGCTGCAACTGGAAAAAGAGCGCTGCAGGGAGTCCGAGTCTCGTCTTGCTCAAGCTCAGAAAGAGCTCAACTTGAACGAGCAGAATCTGACGCGCTCCAGAGACGAGTTGGCCCGTGCACGCACACGCATCACGCAGGAGGAGGACAAGGTGAGCATGGGCACACCCAGGCTTATAGGGCTCTTGATTAGCTGGCTAACAGATATGATCTGATGTACCTTAAGCCATATTAATTAGATACATTATACAGTGCTGAATTTGATTTTGCAACTTCTTACTTTTTCTATGTATCATGCATCACTCGTTATCACAATATTGGTATAATACAACATCACTGAGGTCTGCTATATGCAGCTGAACAGTTTTTAGTTTCTTTACCGTGCACTGAGCACTTTGATCAGTCACGACAGTGATATGATCTCAGCTTTGCCAGTTTAATGCATTGTAAGGCATATCTATGGTAGCCTAGAAGTGCAAAACACATTAAGAAACCATAAACAAGACGGCACTTGTGCCCGATGCTCCCTGGGATAGGCTCCAGGTTTCCCCGTGACCCTGAAGAAGGAGTAAGCGGTAGAAGATGGATGGATGGATGAAACAAGATGGCAAATTCAGAAACATGTCAGCATGAACTACAAATTGATTTGTTAGTGTGTTTTGCACACAGGCCACCATACATATCTTTAATACAACGTACACCAGTATAAACTTCAATATAAAATTCTTTTTTCCCACTATTACAGCATATTTATTGTAAATGGTAAATGCCACACTTGTATAGCACTTTTATCCAAAGCGCTTTACACTGTGTCTCATTCACCCATTCACACACACACACGCACTCACACACCAATGGTAGCAGAGCTGCCATGCAAGGCGCTAACTTGCCATCAGGAGCAACTTGGGGTTCAGTGTCTTGCCCAAGGACACTTCGGCATGTGGAGTCTTGCGGGCCGGGAATCGAACTGCCAACCCTACGATTAGTGGACTACCTGCTCTACCAACTGAACCACAGCCGCCCATATTTATCCCTGCTGGTATGGATTATATGAAAGCATTCTTGCACTAATATATAAGGTTGATAATAAAAATTGTGGGTGTAGGTTCAGGCAGCCGAACAGCGGGTGAAGCAGCTACAGGAGGAGCTGAAGTGTCAGAGGCAGAACGCAGAGACCAGCCGCTGCAATGCGGAGCAACGCAGGAAAGACATGGAGAGAGAGCACCAGAGAGTGAGTACTCTTGTGTGCAAGACTTCCATTTGTTTATTAGGTCATTTCATGTCTACTGCAACAGTTTCATACGAATAACAAGATTATCTATTTGTGATGTTGCATTGCTGTTTTATGAAGGCCTTTCTCATGACTGTGCTATACAAAGCCCCTGTCACAATGCTCACACACATGCTGTAAATAAATACCTGTGAGTACATATGAGACAAAAGAAAACAGCTTAGACCGCACTGGAGAAGATTTGTAGTTCTCGCGTGAACAGTTTTTTAGGGTTGTGGCAGGTGGTAAGAAAACCTGAGGAACTTTCTACTAAAGACTTCTTACAAAAGTCTTAAAAGTCTTCGGGAGTTTTCAGACCTGTAGATCTGTGCTTTTCGAAACGAGGACTTAAATTGTTCCAATGTTGCAGCTTCTCATTGGTTCACTTTCAGAAAGCAACATTTTAAAACGTACCAAAATTAGTTTAAGTCACGTTTGAGTAAACTGTCCTCTCATTGGTCAGTGTGCCTGTTTATGTTCCAAGCTTCCGATCATTACATTTACATTCATTCACTTAGCAGACGCTTTTATCCAAAGCGACTTACAAATGAGAAAAATACAAGCAAAGCGATATATCAAGCAGAGAACAATACAATAAGTGCTACCATACAAGATCCATTAATTGAGTTCCAGAGGAAGCAAAGTGCACAGAGTAGAGGTGTAAGTGCAATTTTTATTTATTTTTTTATTTATTTATTTATTATTATGAGTTGGTTAGGTGATCACGGAAGAGGTGGGTCTTTAGCTGTTTTTTGAACATGGAGAGAGATTCTGCGGTCTGGATTGAGATTGGAAGTTCATTCCACCACTGAGGAACAGTTAGCGTGAAGGTTCTGGAAAGGGACCTTGCGCCACGCTGAGTGGGAACTACCAAACATCGGTCGCTAATCGATTGCAGATTGCGAGAGGGAACGTAGGCCTTCAGGAGAGAGTTGAGGTAGGAGGGTGCTGTTCCTGACAAGATCATAGTGGTCCTCCATCATAGCGGTCATCCATCAAGATGGATAGATGGCAGCTCCGCAAGCTTATTGTGGCTTTCTTTTAAGCTGTAGTTATTATAATTTATCAGTTTAAGTGGGAAATGAAGTTTCACTGAGCAATTAAAGCCCATCTCCTTGAGATGCTCGCTAAATACCTTGTAAACCTCAGTGTTTTTATCAGTCAGACCAAATTTTAATGATACATTTTACCTCGTCTTTGGCCCAAGTTAAACCGCAATTCATGTTGTGAGCCATAAGCAAAACAATCATGCTTTTTAAACAACGCAGTTCCCATCATGCATTGCTATACATGTTGGTTCATTGGTCTTTTGTGTCTGATTGTTTTCTCACCACAAGCGAACTGCTCCAGAGTTAGTTTGCAACCGAGGTTGCTGATACATGTCTAAATCCGTGTTTCTCAAATTGTGGTCTGTGGACCACTGGTGGTCTGCAAGAGACCCCTAGTGGTCCGCGTGTAAATGTAGTAAAATATCATTTTAAAAACGGCGTTTCTCAAAGTAGACGATTGATTCCAAATGTAGTTGTAGGTGTATTTCATGAACAGGCATGTGAATTTAAACCGTATTCTCTGAAACGGCTTTATAGTTGTTGGACTTCAGCAATGCAGCTGACCATTTTGCGACACTGGCTGGTTAGATACGCCAGTTTATTTAATTTACGTCAAAAACGATAAGCATGACTTAAAGAAAATATAGACTTCTGCTGTGTGCGTGTACACTCAGCCTACTAAATTTCTCCAGTTATACATACGATACTCGTTTATCAAACTGTGAAGATCATGGATATGTGACTGAAGACAGGGCCAATTATAAGAAAATCAAGTGAAACATTTGACACAGCAGGCAAGATGCAATGCATTGATGGAAGTGGAGCTAGTATCGCAGTAGAGTCGGATGCCAGATGACTGGAAAAGAAAAGGAAAACTTTATATTTATATAAAATTTGGATTAGAAGGACTAGGGATGAGGAGGATCCCAAACCTCTCACTCTCTTCCCTCTCATGCCCTCTCATTCTCTTGCGGTCTCCCTCTCCCACCTTGTCACTCTCTCCCTCTCCCGCCCTCTCATTCTCTCACGGCATCCCAATTCCACCCTCTCACTCTCTTCCCTCTCCCACCCTCTCATTCTCTCGCGGTCTCCCTCTCACTCTCTACCATCTCCCGCCCTCGCCTGCCCTCGCTCTCTCTACCCTCTCCCGCCGTCTCACTCTCTTGTGGTCTCCCTCGCCTGCCCTCTCACTCACTACCCTGTCTCACCCCCACACGCTCTCGCATTCTCCCTCGTCCGCCCTCTCACTCTCTACCCTCTCCCGCCCTCGCCCGTCCTCTCACTCTCTCGCGGTCTCCTTCTCCTGCCCTCTCACTCTCTATCCTCTCCCGCCCTCTCATTCTCTCGTGGTCTCCCTCATCTGCCCTCTCACTCTCTACCCTCTCCTGCCCTCTCACTCTCTTGTGGTTTCCCTCTCCCGCCCTCTCACTCTCTATCCTCTCCTGCCTTCTCACTCTCTTGCAGTCTCCCTCTCTTGCCCTCTCACTCTCTATCCTCGCCCGCCCTCTCACACTCTCGCGGTGTCCCTCGCCCGCTCTCTCACTTTCTACCCTCTCCCGCCCTCTCACTCTCTCGTGGTCTCCCTCTACCGCCTTCTCACACTCTACCCTCTCACTCTCTACACTCTCCCGCCCTCTCACTCTCTACCCTCTCCCGCCCTCTCACTCTCTCGCTGTCCCCTTCTGCCGCCCTCTCTCTCTCTCGTGGTCTCCCTCTACTGCCCTCTCACTTTCTATCCTTTCCCGCCCTCTCACTCTCTACCCTCTCCCGCCCTCTCACTCTCTCGCGGTCTCCCTCTCCCAACCTCTTACTCTACCCTCTCCTGCCCTCTCACTCTCTCGCGGTCTCCCTCTCCCAACCTCTTACTCTACCCTCTCCCGCCCTCTCACTCTCTCGTGGTCTCCCTCTCCCAACCTCTCACTCGCTACCCTTTCTCGCCCCCTCACGCTCTTGCATTCTCCCTCACCTGCCCTCTCACCTTCTAACCTCTCCCGCCCTCTCACCCTCTCCCAGTCTCCCTCTCCCGCCCTCTCACATTCTAACCTCTCCCGCCCTCTCACTCTCTCGTGGTCTCCCTCTCCCGCCCTCTCACTCTCTCGTGGTCTCCCTCTCCCGCCCTCTCACTCTCTACCCTCTCCCGCCCTCTCACTCTCTCGTGGTCTCCCTCTCCCGCCCTCTCACTCTCTCGTGGTCTCCCTCTCCCGCCCTCTCACTCTCTACCCTCTCCCGCCCTCTCATTCTCTCGTGGTCTCCCTCTCACTCTCTACCCTCTCCCGCCCTCGCCTGCCCTCTCACTCTCTACCCTCTCCCGCTGTCTCACTCTCTTGCGGTCTCCCTCGCCCGCCCTCTCACACGCTACTCTCTCTCACCCCCACACGCTCTCACGTTCTCCCTCGTCCGCCCTCTCACTCTCTACCCTCTCCCGCCTTCGCACTCTCCTGCCCTCTCACTCCCTACCCTCTCCCACCCTCGTCCGTCCTCTCACTTCTCTTGCAGTCTCCTTCTCCTGCCCTCTCACTCTCTATCCTCTCCCGCCCTCTCATTCTCTCGTGGTCTCCCTCTCCCGCCCTCTCACTCTCTTGTGGTCTCCCTCTCCCGCCCTCTCACTCTCTACCCTCTCCTGCCCTCTCACTCTCTCGCGGTCTCCCGCCCTCTCACTCTCCCACTCTCTCGTGGTCTCCCGCCCTCTCACACTCTACCCTCTTCCGCCCTCTGAATTTCTCTCGCGGTCTCCCATCCTCTCACTCTCTCTCGCGGTCTCTCTCTCACGTCCTCTCACTCTCTCTCGCGGTCTCCCTTTCGCCCTCTCACTATACCTTCTCTCACCCTCTCACTCTCTTGCGATCTCAATATCCCGCTCTCTCACTCTCTCTCACGGTTTCCCTCTCCCGCCTCCCTCTTCCACCCTCTCAATTTTATTACAATATTACTTCGACCAGAGGGTTTTAATTTTTTATTTATTTTATTTTTTAAAATAAACTCTTATGCATATTTGTATATGCTTGGCTTTGAAAATATGACTTTGTAGAGTCCCAGTGTCAGAAATGTTATGTCCTAAACCTAACCTTAAATCTTTGTCAGTAGAGCCCTGCAGATGGCTGGCTGGATGTGTAGATGTTTGGATGACTAAACTAAAATGTGTTTTTATATAGGAGTTGTTGGAGCTGCAGAGAGAGAGGCAGTCTATGGAGAAGCAGCACCAACAGGAGACTAACAGACTCAACCAAGAGATCCAGCAAGCCAGGACAGAACACAATACACTACAGTCACAATACGATAAAGTAAGTTCTACATATGCAAACTGCACAGCATGCACTTTAACAGAATATTTATTTAGGTCAAATTTACATCAGCAGAGCATTCATGACTAAACTGAAACGAATTTACTGCGCATCACAATTTCCCTTTGTTTGTGTTTCTATTAGAAAAGTTTTTGTAACTGTGCTCCTTTTTAAAAAAAAAAAAATCTCCTTCAACCAGTTACTCTTTCTCTTTTCTCTGCATTTCTCTCTTTCTCTTCTGGGAGTTACAGTATGCATTCCACAGGTCAATGTACTAATGTCACCTCTTTGGCTTCAGCTGCTATCTCACATTCTCACACTCCTTTTCCCACTCTTTCGTTTTCTCCTTTTTCTCCTCTTCCTCTTGGCTTTTTGACAGAAGGCTCTTGATTCAAGGTCAGTGTTATTGCTCTCTGTGTGGTTTCTCTCTTTCTCTCTGTAGTAATGCCTTTATAAATGAAGTGTGCACTGGAGGTCAGTAGGCTTGATGAAGGGGTCAGTAAGTGGAGCACAAGAGATATGCACATTGCATGCCCAGCTGTCTCTCACCATACTGATGCCAGTAACAGCGTATTATGTTTCAACCTGAGCAGCCGTGTGTAGTGTGTGTTTAGTTGTTGTTTCCATCTTTATTTGCTTAGCAGTAAAACAAACCTCGTTGAAGACCTTGACCGACAGTAATAAAAAGAGTACTTTCTGAATTAAATCTATTGCAAACTTTCTGAATTGAATCCAGTCTCTCGCAAATATATACACACTGTGAATTGACCATTGTTTAGTGTACTGCATGTGTTAATATAATGTAAACCACTCTATACATCATGGGTTCATTAATCAACATAGAACTCGGTCTCCTTAGAACAATAAATACCTTTTTGTTATTGTCAACACTTCCAAATGTAGCATCTTACACAATTTTATATATCTTTGAACAAAGTTCATTCTCCTACAACCATACACAAGGGCTTCATTTTATATCTGCTTGGCAGTAGGCACACAGCACTTTCTTAGTATGCTATTCATCAATGTATGTTTAAGCGAGAGTCTGATATATTGATATATAAGCAAAACTAACCAGCAACAATCAGAATGAATACTTTCATGTGGTATATAGCACAGTCAGTCCCTCCAGGTTTTTTGCAATCAGAGAAATTAATGCCAAGCAAGCTCCACAATACTTGGACGAGCTTGAAATTACAGCAGATTTTCTGCAGATTTAGGCCAAGACGTGGCATGTGACGTCATCACAACGTGCATTCAGCTAAAGCCCACTTCGATTCAAGTGCGTTGAACATGAGTACAGCTAAAACGTCTCATTTACCAACAAGCATCATCGTGAAAGACCATACAAAACAATTTTGAGCAAAAGCAGTTTCACCAATTCAAGTAGATTTCTGCAAAAAAAAAGCACAAAAACATCGTAATTTTTTTAAATAAAAAAAACTGCAGCAAAATCGAGCATTTTTGGACGCAACAAACAAACTCTGCAGAATCCCTTATGGACTGGTCGGTAGTGATTTTTCCTTACAGCCAGCACAGGATTATATTTAGTCCACCAGTTCTTATACATTTATCATTTTTATTATAAACTCTCTATCATGTGGATGATCCAAACAATTTAAGTGTAATAATAAACAACTATTAAAAACATGTTATTAAACAAAGTAGAATGTAAAAGCATTGATATGGTGAAGCTTTTTAAAATTTATGGAAGGAGTTTCCAGTGTCAGGGTTTTCATGTCCTCAGTTTTCTCTTTCCTTCAGAACAACAGACATGGTGAGGGAACAACTCTTTATAGCAGTTATAATATAAGTGATAACAATCGAATTTGTTTCACAGATGCTCCGCATTATGATATGTAAATTACACGTATAAACAGAAGTATGCCACTTCATTCTTTAATGAATAAAAATTGTGTTTGAAGTATGCTGTAGTATAAGAAAAATAACATTAAGCATCCTGAAACATTTATAGGAAGATAATGAACTTTGCCTCATGCCACCCTTTTGAATTTTATTCCTTGCATATTAACTGAATGTTTTGTGTGTGGTATGCACTAATAATCTGGGTATCATTACAGCTAACGCATGGTGTGACATGATCATTACTCATGCTGTATGCTACAAATGGATCCATTTGTTGGCCACGGACTAAACCCATGAGCCATGGTTATTTCTTTTTGTTTTTCCTGTTATACCTTGTCAGCATGTATGAACCATGTTTGGTGTGGTTAAGGGATTGTTTTTATTACAAAAAGCATAATGGCCTCCATGAATAATTCTGTAAGTTGTTTTCCGCCACACTCAAACCTGCAACACCAGTCTTTGTCTTAAGCCTGCCTTTTCTTTATCATCAGTATCTTCTCCCTTATTTAAATTACATTACATGCCTTAAATGACATTTTCACTAAACCAGCCTGCAATTAGAGGCAAGTATAGCTCTGTTGTAGCTGTATGCTGGTATACACAAGTGCTACATAGATCAGACACAAAACAAGTAAATTGGGTTACAAATGATGGACTGTTTAAATTTTTACTTTAATTTTTTTTTCTTTTCCCTAAATGTAAGCTCCTGATTTGTTCTGTCCTTCACAGGCTCAGCTGGCTCATTTTCTGTTTCTCTCTCTCTCTCTCTCTCTCTCTATCTCTCTCTGTGTGTTTAGCTGGCTCTGCAGAAGCAGGCTGTAGAGAGGGACCTGGAGGGAGTGCAGGGCAAGCTGAAGAACACACAAAGTGATCTAACAGAGAGCCAAAAGCAAGAGGCTCTCACACAGGCAAAACTCACGGTATGACGATCAGCTTGCATATACATGCAAATACCCAAGCGCAAGCATTTTTCTTATAACCTTTAAAAATTGTGTGGGGAAAGAGCTAAAGGGCAGTAGGGCAGTTCTTATAGCTGCACACCCTTTTTGCCATAACTATACACACAAACTATATGAAATATAAGAGTAAATTGTTTGTGAATTATGGTAATTTAGTGCCATTTCTCAGACTGCTTATCTTCTATTTAAACCTGAGCTACAGTTGTATTGCTGTGAAAAACTATTGATGTAAATCTTTTCTGGATGATTAAAATGCTTCAGCTTCACCAGAAGTAAGATACTTGAAGAATCAGGAGACCAAGAGCCAGGGTATAGTTAAAGGGATGGTTTATGCGCGCAAAGACACCCTAGACACTACAGCGTTTCGTAGTCTTTATCCAATTTATGTTTTAGACTAAGATTCAGTGTGTACACATGTATGTACACAGTATGTACACATGATACTCATGTGTACATGCATACTCAAGGCTAGTTAAGGAAAACATAAGAGAAAAACATGAGAGAAAAACATAAGACAAAACACCTTTACGGAAACCCGAAAACATCATGAGACACTGAGTAAGCAAAAATCACACTGAACTGATCTTGAATGATTGAATCATAATCATGGAAAATAAGGAAAAATATTTCACAGTATCCTGATTTCTTCTGGTTTTTGTGTACATCTCATACTAAATAGTTTTAGGTCTTCAAATGAAATACAACATAAAACAAAGGCAACCTGAGTAAACACACAATAGATTTTATTTATTTATTTTACTGAAGGTATTATTATTTTTTTTATTTTTTATCTAATACCCATCATCAATTTGAAAAACTAATTGCCCCCTTATACTTAAAATCTGCTTCTACCACCTTTAGCAGCAAAAATTGCAACCAAACGCTTCCAATAACTGGAGATTAGTATTTTGCTTACTACTCGGACTTGCTCCTATGCTTTGGATCATTGTCTTGCTGCATAATCCAGTTGCACTTAAGTTTCAATTTACAGACTGAAGACTGGACATTCTCCTTTAGGATTTTCTGATAGAGAGCAGAATTCACGTTTCCATAAATTATTGCAAGTTGCCCAGGCCCTGAAGAAGTAAGGCGTCTACATTTTCACACAAGCCCAGTTGTATTGGATACATTTTTTGCTTCGATAAATAGCATCATCATTTAAAAACTGCATTGTGTGTTTACTCAGGTTGTCTTTGTTTTAGATTTGGTTTTAATTTCTGAAACAATTTAGTATGAGAGAGGCACAAAAACTGATGAAATCAGGATGGGGGCAAATACTATTTTCACAGCACTTTACAGAAGTGGTGTTACAGTGCTATTGATGATCTGGCAACATCATAGCTGCTAGATATTCTGTCATTATCACCTTAAAAACTTAACATGTTCTGTAGGAGCTCTGTCTCCATATTTTTATATAATGTGTGTCTGCTGTGCAGGGTGAGGTTGTATATGCAAAGTGTCTTGGGCTGTAAATGCAAAAAGCAAGCCTGCAGTTTCCTTTTTGTTATTCCACAGTGTAATATTATGTTATTATTGCACACTACTACTTCCCTTTATTGATGTTTGTAAGTCTTTTGCTTGGACATTTTGTACTTTTAAACATGTTTTTGCATCTTTTCCTTTTAAGTCATTTGACTATAAGTTTAATTAAATTTTCTTGGCAATGCTGGTCTTGACCTCTTTGGTAAGGTTATATGATGATGATTATATAACAGTTCATATGATGAATAAACGCTGATTAAATATTAATTGCGTCCGCAGAACACAGGACTATAAACATTAACAATCTGTCACCACTGACAAGACCCTTTTTCTGTTCTGTTCTAATACACTTCCTGTTCTGACCTGTAGGAGTCACTGAAGGAAAACGAGGGATTGAGCGTGTCACTGGAACAGTTGAAGAAGAGAGAGAAAAGCCTGGAGGCAGAGGTGAAAAGACTTACTGAGGAGTTAGCTGAAGCACTGAAACTCATTAAAGAGTTGCAGGGTAAGGAAGGGACCATGAGTGGGTTTTTCCTGTTTGTGCCACATAAACACAGAACCACATCTTTTCATATGTGACAAACAGTTGCTGAGTACTTTATTAGGAACCACTGTACACTTACTCATTCATAAAGTTATCCAATCAGTCAATTGTGTGGCTACAGTGCAATAAATCATGCAGATACGGGCTAGCAGCTTCGGGTAATGTTCACATCAGAATGGGGAAAAATGTGATCTCAGTGATTTTGACTGTGGTATGATTGTTCAAGTTCAAGTGGCTTTATTGTCATTTCAACCATATACAGCTGGTAGAGTAAACAGTGAAACGAAACAACGTTCCCCCAGGACCATGGCGCTACATAAAACAACACACTAACCACATGAGACGACACAGAACTAAATAAGATCTACGCAAAGTACAAATGCAAGTACATGTACAAATGCAAGTACAATACTACTAAAACAGGATAATAGGCACAGTAAGTGACAGTGTAGTGCCGAACAACACAGAGTTTTAGTGTGGAAGTGGCCGATATAATGGGTAGCACAAAAGATAGACACCAAGGAGTAACAATATAATTTAAATTTGGTATAAATGTGAACATAACATTCTATGACTTGGTATTCAGCAGATTAGCTTATACCAAAATGGACATAGCAGTTACTGTGGTAGCAGCCAGGTAAAGTGTATAATAGTGGCAATAAATTAAATACTATATTTTTATAATACAGTAGCAGCAAAAAATGCAACAGAGTCTATGCAGGAATGTGCAAATATTGCAATGGGAATGGGATGGTGTTCAGTTCAGAGAGTGTGCGTACACGTGTGTGACAGTCCAGTCTCTGAGTATTGAGGAGTCTGATGGCTTGGGTGAAGAAGCTGTTACACAGTCTGGCCGTGAGGGCCCGAATGTTTCCGTACGTTTTTCCAGATGGCAGGAGGCTGAAGTGTGTGTGAGGGGTGTGTAGGGTCCTCCACAATGATGGTAGCTTTGCAGATGCAGCGTGTGGTGTAAAAGTCTATGATTGAGGGAAGAGAGACCCCAATGATCTTCTCAGCTGTCCTCACTATCTGCTGAGGTACAATTTCTGAAACAGACAGTGTTGCAGCTTCTCAGGATGCCTTCAATAGTTCCTCTGTAGAATGTTGTGAGGATAGGAGGTGGGAGATGGGCTTTCTTCAGCCTTTGCAGAAAGTAGAGACGCTGGCGGACTTTCTTGGTTATGGAAGTGGTGTTGAGGGACCATGTGAGGTTCTCCGTCAGGTGAACACCAAGGAATTTGGTGCTCTTGACCATCTCCACGGAGGAGCCATTGATGATTGATGTTGGTGCAAGATGGGCTAGTTTGAGTATTTCTGTAACTGCTGAGCTCTTAGGATTTTCACACACAACAGTCTTTAGGGTTTTCTCAGAATGGTGCAATAAAGAAACATCAAGTGAGCAGCAGTTCTGGCGACAGAAAAGCCTTGTTGATGAGAAGAGGTCAACGGAGAATTGCCAGACTGGTTTGAGCTGGCAGAAAAGCTACAGTATAACCATTCTCTACTATTGTGGTTAGCAGAAAAGTATCTCACAATGCACAACACCTCGACCCTTGAGGCGGATGGGCTACAACAGCAGAAGACCACATCGGGTTCCACTTCTTTCAGCCAAGAACAGAAATCTGAGGCTGAAGTGGGCACAGGCTCACTGAGACTGCACAGTTGAAGCATAGCCTGGTCTGATGAATCACGATTTCTGCTGAGGCACACAGATGGCAGGGTCAAAACTGAGCACCAACAGTATGAACCATGGACCTAACCTGCCTTGTGTCAGCAGTCCAGGCTGGTGGAGGTGGTGTAACAGTGTGGGGAATGATTTCTGAGCACACGTTGGGCCTGTTAATACCAATCAATCATCGCTTGAATACCACAGACTATTTGAGTATTGTTGCTGACCATGTGCATCCCTTTATGTCCACAATTTACCCATCTTCTAATGATTACTTCCAGCATGATAATGCACCATGTCACAAGCAAAAGTTGTCTCAAACTGGTTTCATGAAAATGAGTTCATCAGTGATCTTCCCAGTCAACGGATCTGAATCCAATAGAACACCTTTGGGATGTGGTAGAATGGGAGATTCTCAGTATGAAAATGCACCTGAGAAACTGCAGGAATTTTTTGATTCAATCATGTCAACATGGACCAGAATCTCACAGGAGTGTTTCCAGCATCTTGTGGAATCCATGTAACAAATAATTGAGACTGTATTGAGAGCAAATGGAGGCCATACCCAGTATTAGTGTAGTGTTCCTTTAAAGTGTTTTATGAGTGTACATCGATATAGAATATAAATGTATACAAATGGGTAGAGATGTAGTGTGCCATAGATATTTACATGCATATAAATATTTTTTTTGTTTTTTCTCTGTGTGTTTCCCATTTAGCCCAACTTGCAGCTCCTCCTCCACAAGTGGTCTCCCATCCTGTTGCTGGTGACAATTTCAGTCCTGTTCTGTCCACTTATCCCAGTTACTCTCCACCTCGACAGCACTCATCCCAGAGAAAGAGAACGCTAAAAAATGAGAGACCAAAAATATCGGATAGGCCAGGGCCTTTAGCCTGTCCTTCTGAGAGAGAACCTGGTGAGGGGATTGACTCTGAGCACATCAGCGAGTTTGGCTCTGAGGACTCACCCCCATTGAGCATCAGTATACAAGAAGGGAATCTGTGTGGAGCACAACGGTCTAGTGAGGCAGAGATGGAGAGCTCCATTACTGAACAAGACACAGGGATAGAAGATACAGACACCGACTCGTGCATGTCTGATTCAATCAATGAGCGCATCTTTAAAGATGATATCCACTGTGACTCAGGAAACCAAAAGTCGAGCTCTTTAAATCAGGGACAGAAACGGGACTCATCTTATATTGTTGAATTAAAGAAAGAGAATTCAGCTCTCCGGGATGAGCTCAGGGACATTAAACGGGAGTTAGATCAGCGTCTGGATGACCTTGAGACTCAAAGGCAGGCAGAAGCTGAGGCCAGGACCAAACTGAAGCAACTAAGCAAAAAGCACTCAAGCCAGGCCGAGCAGCATCGCACAAAAGCCCAGGAGCTTAAAGAGAAAGGAAGCAAACTGGAGGCACAGCTGGAACAAGAGAGGAAGGAGAGTGCAAGATTAAGGGAAGTGGTAACTACTTTGGAGAAGGAGGCTGAAAAAAGACAGGAGGAAGGTGAGAGAAAAGAGGAAGAAACCAAAGAGGAGACCATCAAACTTAAAGAAGCCTTGGCTCAGATGGAAAGAAAGGAGGAACTTCTTGAAAAAGAGGGGGAGAAAATGCGCAAGGAACTAGAGGTGCTTCAGTCTGAGCTTTTTCAGGAACGTGAGGAGAGAGAAAGGGAGCTAGAGGAGGAGAAGAAACTACGCAAAACCTACGAAGTGGAAGGAGTAAAGATTGCAGAACTTCAAGCAGAGTTGGACTGGCTACAAAGTTCTTCCACAGTGGAGGACAAAAATGTAAACACCAGCATGCCTTTAACCTATCTGCAGCTTGGAAACCAACCAAACACCACAAACGATGTTACAGCATTAGAAAATGAGGTTTTCTTCTGTGAGTCGGTGAACCTTCCGAGTACCATGTTCTCCAAGGAACCAAAAAAAGCCCTGATTACAGAATGTGGAACTGGGATAAAAGCTGGGGAGCACTCTCCATTAGAACAGGACACTACTTCAACTGGAAATCTGGAGGATCATACAAAGAGCACAAAAGGCGTAAACTTGGATGACACTACCGTTTTGGTACTGGAGGTGGAACGTATGCGAGTACAGAGAGATAGGGAAGCAGAAAGGGCGAAAAAGTCACAGAAAATGTTGGAGGCTCTTCAGAACCAGGTGACGAGTCAGACCCAGCAGCTAACTCTAGCATTTGAAAATCAGAGCAAGCACATTGAAGACCTTTTAAGGGAACTACAGCAAAGAGACAGTGCCCTCCAGAGGCAAGGAGAGGAACTACAGAGCTGTCTAAAAGAGCTTGCCTCACTCAAGGTGGATAAAGAGAGAGTTACCAGCATGACCTCAAGCTCTAAGAAGTCTGCTGAAGTTTCTGCAGAGCCATCTTGTGATTTTGCGATTAACACTACTACTTCAAATACCCATGAAGAGTCTGAACAAGAATCTTATAACACTGTGAAAAATAAACCACTACAGTCTGATCACCAGTCCTTTAAAAATTTAGAAGTTGGAGAGGATCCGCCTGGCAATGTCTCTGCTGCTTCAGATAAGACAAATATGGGTCAGGTGACCTTAGCCACCAAGGAACATGTAACATTAACATCCTCAGATGTTTATGGAAAAGATTCTGACCACTATAATGACAACACTACTGCAGAGGAGCTACCAGAACTACTGACTACTGCTCAGCAAGACAATCGTCATGCGATTGAGACTAATGCAGAGAATGCACAGAGCGCTGTTGTATCTAGTTTCACAGAGACAAAAGAACTACCAGAAACTTTACAAAAGCTTCTGGAACATTCCACAGTTAACACAACCACCATAAAGATGGTAATAAACAGATTGCATGAAGAACAGAATGAGCTGTCTTCGTTAAAGGCCAAACATGACCAACTGACTTTGCAGCTGCAGGAAGTGTCAAGGCAGGATTTCCTGTCCCTCAAGCAAGAGCTTGAACAGCTGAAATTAAAATTGAAGCAAATCGATAATGAACCAGGTTTATCGGAAATAGATTTAAAACAAGACAAGTCTAATCGTTTGACAAACGCAGAAGAAGAGAGTGTGTCAGTCGCAGATGTGGAGGAGAAGGTTGTAATTGGTGGGAGTTTTGAAGACAACTGGAAAAAATGTGAAGATGAACATGAGGAGAATGAAAATGAGACCTGCACCTCAGCACGGATTCACTCTCTTCATGAACAGGTACGTACGTTTCTGTTCAGTTCATGTTTAGTATCGAAGACCTTTTAGTGCCTTTCTTTTTTTCTTAAAAACTGTAATTGTGCTTTTCAACAGCACATTCAGAGCCACATAACTGCAAAGTTTTGCAAAATAAATTTTTATGTTGCTATTTCCGCTCACCACAGTTAAACACGTACTTCTGAGAAACATCTAACATCATCACTGTGGTCCTGTTTACACATCTGGTTTATCATGCATGGCTACTATCAGATGCACAGTAGAACATACAGTGGGGGAAATGATTATTGCATGCTTCAACATTTTTTTTCAGTAAATATATTTCCAATGAGGTTATTCACATGAAATTTTCACCGGACTTCGGTATTAACTCCTGAAATCCACACACACAGAAATCCAAATATTAAAGTCCATAAATAAAGTTATGTGTAATAAAGTGGAATAACTTTATACTTAGTGGAGAAGCCTTTGTTTGTAATGACCGCTTCAAGACACTTCCTGTATGAAGAAATTAATTAGCTGCAGTATGCAGGTGTGATTTTGGTCCATTCTTCTAAACATATCGTCTTTAAATCTTGTTCATTTGGATTCAAGTCAGGTGATTTGGGCCATTCTAACACCTTGATTTTTTTGCTCTGAAATCAATTGAGAGTTTCCTTTGCTGTATGCTTTGCATCATTGTCCTGCTGGAAGGTCCACTCATGTCTCATCATCATCATCCTGGTGGATGACAGCAGATTCTTCTCAAGAATCTCCTGGTAAAGGGCTCCATTCATCGTTCCTTCAATTATATGAAGTCTGCCAGTACCATGTGATGAAAAACAGCCCCACACCATGATGCTTCCCCCTCCACACTTCACTGTTGGTATAGTGTTTTTAGGGTGATGTGCAGTGCCATTTCTTCTCCAAACATGGTGTGTAGTATGATGGCCAAAAAGGTCAATTTTGCTCTCATCTGACCGGACTACACTCTCCCAGTATTTCACAGGCTTGTCCAAATGAGTTGTAGCAAACTTTAAACGAGCTTTGACATGCCTTTTCTTTAGTAATGGAGTCTTGCGTGGTGAGTGTGCGTAGAGGCCATGGCGGTGGAGTCCATTGCCTGTTGTTTTCTGTGACGATGGTACCTGCTGCCTCCAAGTGTTTCTGGAGCTCTTTCCCAGTGGTCCTTGGCTGTTGGGCTACTCTTCTGACTATTCTTCTGACTCCCTGGACAGAAATCTTGTGAGGAGTTCCTGTGCATGGCCAGTTGATGACGGAGTGATGTTGCTTCCACTTGCGGATAATGGCCCCAATGGTGCTTACTGGAAGATTCAGAAGTTTTTAAGTATGTCTGTATCAGATTCATCAATCTGTTCTGCAACAATAAGGCTGTGAAGGTCTTGGGAGAGCTCTTTGCTTTTACCCATCATGAGATGTTTCTTGTGTGACACCTTGGTTACGAAAAGCCTTTTTATAGACCTTCAATTTACTACTCGAGCTGATAGTAATTTGCACAGATTGGGGGTATAATTCTTACGGATTTCGGCTGGTTGCTTGTCTTACCTTGACTTGGAGAACTGCGTTTTCTTAGCGTGTTCAATACTTTTTTCCTGTCATTCCACTTTATTACACATAACTTTATTTATGGACTTTAATGTTGTGAATTCTTTATATTTCCAGATTTCTTGAGTTAATACTGATGTCTTGTGAAAAGTTTGTGAATAGCCTCATTGGAAATATAGTTCCTGAGATAAATGTTGACGCGTCCAATACTTATTTCCCCCACTGTAACATTGCTGCCCAGAACTAAGCAAAAACAACTACCTATCTTTTGGCTAAGCGGCTCTGCACACTACCTGCGAGCTAAATTTTGTTTTTGGCTCAGTGTATTGTCTTTCCTGACAACAACTCTTTCAGTGCAATCAATACTGACTGTATAAGAGATTTTCTGGGAAGTTATTCTCAAAAATATCTTTCTAAGAAGTAAGAACAATTAGGGACTTTGATCCTTTTGTCAGTTTATATATATATATATATATATATATATATATATATATATATATATATATACACACACGCAAGGTATCTCACAAAAGTGAGTACACCCCTCACATTTTTGTAAATATTTGATCATATCTTTTCATGTGACAACACTGAAGAAATGACACTTTGCTACAATGTAAAGTAGTGAGTGTACAGCTTGTGTAACAGTGTAAATTTGCTGTCCCCTCAAAATAACTCAACACACAGCCATTAATGTCTAAACCGCTGGCAACAAAAGTGAGTACACCCCTCAGTGAAAATGTCCAAATTGGGCCCAATTAGCCATTTTCCCTCCCCGGTGTCATGTGACTTGTTAGTGTTACAAGGTCTCAGGTGTGAATGGGGAGCAGGTGTGTTAAATCTGGTGTCATCGCTCTCACACTCCCTCATACTGGTCACTGGAAGTTCAACATGGCACCTCATGGCAAAGAACTCTCTGAGGATCTGAAAAAAAGAATTGTTGCTTTACATAAAGATGGCCTAGGCTATAAGAAGATTGCCAAGACCCTGACACTGAGCTGCAGCACAGCGGCCAAGACCATACAGCGGTTTAACAGGACAGGTTCCACTCAGAACAGGCCTCGCCATGGTCGACCAAAGAAGTTGAGTGCATGTGCTCAGCGTCATATCTAGAGGTTGTCTTTGGGAAATAGACGTATGAGTGCTGCCAGCATTGCTACAGAGGTTGAAGGGGTGTGGGGGGGTCAGCCTGTCAGTGCTCAGACCATACGCCGCACACTGCATCAAATTGGTCTGCATGGCTGTCGTCCCAAAAAGAAGCCTCTTCTAAAGATGATGCACAAGAAAGCCGCAAACAGTTTGCTGAAGACGAGCAGACTAAGGACATGGATTACTGGAACCATGTCCTGTGGTCTGATGAGACCAAGATTAACTTATTTGGTTCAGATGGTGTCGAGCGTGTGTGGCGGCAACCAGGTGAGGAGTGCAAAGACAAGTGTGTCTTGCCTACAGTCAAGCATGGTGGTGGGAGTGTCATGGTCTGGGGCTGCGTGAGTGCTGCCAGCACTGGGGAGCTACAGTTCATTGAGGGATCCATGAATGCCAACATGTACTGTGACATACTGAAGCAGAGCATGATCAGTATGCAGTATTCCAGCATGATAACGACCCCAAACACACCTCCAAGACGACCACTGCCTTGCTAAAGATGCTGGGGGTGAAGGTGATATATTGGCCAAGCATGTCTCCAGACCTAAATCCTATTGAGCGTCTGTGGGGCATCCTCAAACGGAAGGTGGAGAAGCACAAGGTCTCGAACACCCACCAGCTCCGTGATGTCATCATGGAGGAGTTCAAGTGGACTCTGGCAACCTGTGAAGCTCTGGTGAACTCCACGCCCAAGAGAGTTAAGGCAGTGCTGGAAAATAATGGTGGCCACACAAAATATTGACACTTTGGGCCCAATTTGTACATTTTCACTTGGGGGTGTACTCACTTTTGTTGCCAGCAGTTTAGACATTAATGGCTGTGTGTTGAGTTATTTTGAGGGAACAGCAAATTTACACTGTTACACAAGCTGTACACGCAGTACTTTACATTGTAGCAAAGTGTCATTTCTTCAGTGTTGTCACATGAAAAGATATCATCAAATATTTATAAAAATGTGAGGGGTGTACTCACTTTTGTGAGATACTGTGTGTGTGTGTGTGTATGTATGTGTATGTGTGTGTATGTATGTATGTATGTATGTATGTATGTGTATGTATATATGTATGTATGTATGTATATATATATATATATATATATATATATATATATATATATATATATATATATATATATATATATATATATAATATAAAAATATATAAATTATATATATATATATATATATATATAAAATTTATATATTTTTATATATATAATATAAAAATATATAAATTTTATTTATATATATATATATATATATATATATATATATATATATATATATATATATATATATATATATATATATATATATATATAAATAATTATAATATATAATAATAATGCTGGGGAAACAAAATTTCAAACCCTAACACCCATGATTGATGTAAAGATGGAGTGATTGCAGCCATGGTTTTAAACTGGTCTTGCTCACAACTGGAGTTACCAACATTTTCTAGCACATAATCTCAACTACCACTGGGTTGGATCTTCACACAACACTTTTGTTCTCTATTCAGTTTTAATGTCCTATTTGAGATATTGGTTTTGAAAAAGTTTTTTTTTAATGTTCATTCCTCTTTCTCAGCTGCAAGCCCTGCGGTGTGAGCTTCAGCTCCTTTCTGAGAAGAACAGACACCAAGCTGAAGAGCTCCAGCTTTGGAGACTGTCTGCCATGACCCCTGAGGAGACACTGGATCAGGAATGCAACCGCAGCCCTATAGTTGTAATGCGAGAGGAACGACTAGTCCTCTCATGCAGCCCCACTATGCTACACTCCCAGAACATACAGAGCAGGTACTCATGATCCAAGTGTTTTACTCTCATTTGTTATAATACACAACGATAGTGAGAGCCTGGGATGTATGGAGTGTAGTTATTTACAACATATAATTGAGTGCAAGGGTACTTGAGGCAAGTGACTGTGTTTGAAAAGTTTGTGTTGTATTGTAGGTACGTACACAACATTTCTGACTCCACATTAATTTGAGCTTTTGTTCCAGAAGCATGGTGCAGTTTGGAGGTCTTTCCCAGCCCATAGGTTATTGTGAACCTCTTACTACAGACCACCAAAGAGCTTATCAGACCTCATCAGGAAAGAGCACAGAGGACTTGCCATTAATTCTTCAGGCAATGGTAAATAAGATGAATCTTGATGTGTGTTCTAAAATGTTGCTATTGTGCAGAGATTAAATTATTACCATTTTCCAGGGTGGATGGTTGCTTTTGCCTTATGTAGTTCATTTACTCTCTCCACAGGAACTGATTGCTGATGACAATAGTGCGATAAATGACGTAAATGATCACCTAAAAATGGAGCTCGAACCCCCGAATGGCAAGAGTGCATCTGCGGACTTGTCCTCCGAAATGGAAAACTCTGATCACAGGCATGATTTTGCTCATCAGATCAAACAAACAGGACTGAGCGAGGATCAGCAACCTGGACACCAGCCTTGTGAAATCGCTTTCCGACCAGAAAGCAGAGAGGATGGTTTAACAGAAAAGGGAATAAAGACCAAACTAATAGGTCCCAAGCTCCATACGGAATCAGCAGAGGGGAAAGGTTCTGATGTGTCTAGTCTGAGGCATGATGAGGTAGTGACTGCCACACAAAGTGATCAGTCTCATAGAAACAGGACAAAGCAAAAAAACGAACACTCTCCAGTTCTGGACAGTCAGACTTCTATCTCTGTCCAAAAAGAGGATAATGCTGTAGACCAGCAACAAATATCAGAGATCACTGGGTTCACCAGTAGTATAGACAAAGCAGGTACTAAAGAAGTGAAGAGTGTGTGCACTCAGACAGAAGAGTATAACAGAGAGGAAGTTGAGGACTTTGGAAGCCCCAAGCAGAGACCAGTTGTCCTCCATACCAGCACCCAGACCCATGATGAACAGGCTATGCAGAGTGAGGAGGAGAAACAGAATGATGAGTACACTGAATCGCCTCCGCTCTCTTCTGCCCCTGCAGCTGAGACCAAAAAGCTAATATTTTCCGGCTCGTTCCCGATCCCAGCCGATCCAGTTCACCTTGCCGAGCGAATTAGGCGCAGCCGTAGTCGCATGTCTGCAGCATATGATGACACGGAGTATGAACCCTACGGCCTGCCTGAGGTCGTAATGAAAGGTGTGCAGCGACTGTGCTCAGAGCTCTCAGCCCATGTCTGTTAGCACTGTTCAGTCTGTACAGATTCTGCCATGCAGCTTATCTGTAACTGACGACTTGGATGACCTTTCTTTCTCTCTACAGGTTTTGCTGATATTCCCAGTGGTCCTGCTTGTCCATATGTTTTGCGCAGGGGGCTTCTGGGAACAGATGCTTTACCCATCTCCCTCAGAGAGCCGCCACTCACAGAGGCTGAGGAGGAAATTGACCCATAGCAATCTCAAACAGTGTGTTCCAGGTAATCACACTGTGCACACACATTTCACATGTGTTACTACTTCTTTCTTTTCAGCAACAGGTGTGGACAATCTCTACAATAGCAAACCTGCTGATCTTCACACGTTTGCGTAGGAGCTATGCAACATCGGATTACTGTGCCCCCACCCCTTTAGGGGCAGTACACATTCGGGTTAACAGGTCTGCAGTAAAGTCGCAATATAGAAGATGCGACTTAACAAATAATTAAGTTAATGTTTATGTACATATGTATACTCACTGGCTAATTTAATAGGAACACCTGGACACTACCTTTCCATGCATCTGATCAGCCAATCACGTGGCAGCAGCGTAATGCATAAATGCCGATGCAGGTTACAAGCTTCAGATAATATTCACATCAAATGGGGAAAATGTGATCTCATTAAAACTGGGCAGTTGAAGGAAAAAGACCCGGTGACATCTGAGCTTTCCAGTTTTTCTAATATTCCTTTGTCCAGTTTCAGGGAGCCTGTGCCCACCATAGTCTCTGATTCCTTTTCTTGGTTGACCGGAGTAGAACCCGACGTGGTCTTCTGCTTTTGTAGCCCATCCACTTCAACGTTTGATATGTTGTGCATTTTGAGATGCTACTCTGCTCACTATAGTTGTAAAGATTGATTATTTAAGTTACCATAGACTTTCAGTTCAAACCAGTCTAACCATCCTCCCTTGACCTCAGTCAACACCAAGGTGCTCCAGTGAACAGAACTGCTGCTCACTGGTCACCTTTGTATTTTTGCATGATTTTGTGCAAACTCTAAGAGACCGTTTTGTGTGTGAAAATTCTAAGAATTCAGCAGATTCTGAAATGCTTAAAGCAGCCTGCCTGGAACCAGTGAGCATGCCATGGTGGAAGCCACTGAGGTCACATTTTTGCCATTACAGTGTTTGATGTGAACATCAAACTCAAGCTCTTGAAATGTATCTGCATGATTTTATGCATTGTGCTGCTTCCACATGTGGCTGATGAGATAACTGCATGAATGAGCAGGTATTATACAGGTGTTTATATTAAAATGACATGTAAGCACATTTATAAGAAATTCAGATATTAAGAGAGATTTTGATCTTTCAATCTAGCAAAAAAAATACACTAATAATATGTCCGCTAGTCAGCTAGAAGAATGGTAGGATATTTTCCATAATTCAGTAAGATACAGCATTTCTCATTTTATTTGAATGAGTTCACAAAGACTTCTTAACCTTGGGTTTTCGTGTCTTTCTGCAGGGAAGATTTAAAGCTGCCTGTTTCATCCTGAATATAAGTGGTCTCTACTCTTTAAATGGAACTCTCGTACTCATTTTTGCCAATTTCAGCCTTCTGGAGCACAATCGTGTTCTCTCAGATTGTGTTGCATCATTCTCACTATCTGAAAAATTCCTTTGGAGCAGATATGTTTACATTGTTTTGTGATGCATGCTAACTTTCATTTTGAAACACACAAACTTTTTGAACATCTTTGTTCATATTTTTATTTCTTTTTTTGCACTGCCCTAGATTATTGATTGTTGTGAATGTGGTACGTTAAAGGCCTGAGGAACGTGTGTGTGTGTGTGTGGGGGCAAACGTATGACTCAGACCAACCTGAGCCTGTTTCCGCTCCATGTATGGTGATCTGTGAAGTGTGCGCACACACACACACACACACACACACACACACACACACACTGTGCAGTGCTTGGTTTATCTTAGTTCAGCTAGACATTTGTACAAGTCCTTTCGTATAAGAAAGGTTTAGAATTGTAATTTTTAAAAATGAAATTAATATATTTAAATGATATTTGTTTTAGGTTTTGTAAGATAAATTTTTGTTTTATATGCTACGTGAACAAAGAGCATTTGTAATGCTGAGTGCTTGTATTGATAAAGTAGTTTAGTTTACTTGGGACATTTTGAAGGAGATGACTTACTAATGTGTACACTTTGTTTGAAGGACTTGTTACTTGTTTTGAGTTGGAGTTTCTCCCCCACCAGTGATTTGAGTTTTTGGTCTATTAAAGTTTAAAATATGGCCTTAAAAGTGCAACTTGTTTTGTTTTTTTTCCATTGTAAATGTGCATTTGAACCGCATGTTCATATCTCAAACAACTTTCAACAGCTGTGAAATTCATGCAAGGAATACATCTTCTGTTAATCCTTGTAGATGTTTAATGTATTTGGAAAAACTCACTCACTCACTGGTAAAGAAACTGAAAGTTACTTTGCTTATGGGGATGTGGACCCAGATCATTCATCTTCACATTGCAATGTTAAGTTGGTGTCTTTGGCAGTCGGTTATTTCTGGATAAGGAATAAAGACACAACATTTTCACTGATGCACAGGTCTGTTTCCCATTTAAGCTGTAACAATTAGTCATTTTGATTAACACTGGTCTCAAACTGCACTCCTGACTAGTAGTGAGCTACATTGCTGCCTTTGGCTGAAAATACAACTCCAATGGGACAGCAGTCAAGCTTTGGAGGTGACGGTGAGCTTTCTGAGGAAAAGAATGGGCAAATATGAAGAAAAGGTTTAATCAACTGATTAACTAAAACCGACTTTCCTTCCTCTAGCAAACATTATCATGTGACCATGTTTTTTACCCCACGAGACCATACCAGAGTTATTGCCACACATAATAAATATTGCTCTGATTGCTGTCTTTTATAAATTACTTGATTTTGTACTGTAAATATAAGGTTCCTCACCTGGAAAATCCCTCTGTCATCCATTAACATAAAGTGGCAGATGGTTGTTGACCTTGATGGTAAGTCTGGTAATGGATATATATTGCAAAGTGCAGTTAAGAACAAGCATTTTAAGTCGGAATGTATTCCTTAATTAATTAATTGTAAATTGAGGGTGGGTGGAGTACTTTTAACAGATAATTGTACCACTTAGGAAAACATTTTATATTTAAATGTTATAAACTTAAAATACTCTGAGTAATCCATATGGTTAAGTACAAAAGATCACACATTGTACAACTTGTATGCTATATACAGTCCCCTTCAAAGTTATTGGAATGGCAAGGCCAATTCTATTTATTTATTTTTTTTTATTTCATTTATTATTGTTGTTATTATTAGTTCTTGTTGTTATTGTGTTAATTATTATTTATATATATGTTTGTTTGTTTTTTTTCGTTTTTTTTTAACAGTGAACTCAAGACATTTGAGAAGAGAGTTTAGAATTTCAGCTTTTATTTTGTGGTATTTATATGTAGATGTGTTAAACAGCATAGCACATTTGTATCAGACTACCCAATTTGTAGGTAAGCAAAAATATTGGAACATGTGACTGACAGGTGTTTCATGTTATCCAGGTGTGTCCAAATCAATTGGAGTTTCTGATCTGTTAAAGTTTTGTTTAGCAGTGAAAGGCAATCACCAGATCTTAACCCAATTGAGCAACATTTCACCCCCTGAAGGGGAGACTGACTGGAGAATCCCCCGAAACCACCAACAACTGAAACAGGCTGTTGTAAAAGCCTGGAAAAGCATCATAAAAGAAGAAATCAACAGTTTGGTGATGTTAGTGAGTCACAGGCTTGATGCAGTTATTGCAAGCAAGGGATATGCAACCAAATATTAAGTGTTATTTACTTTAATTTACCACAGGACTTGTATTCCTATAGTTTTGCTTACCTAAAAAAATTGGCAGTCTGATCGAAAAGATTCTTTGTTTTATGTTGTTTAGCACATCTCAGTATAAATACCAGGAAAGAAAAGCTGAAATTTTAAACTCTTGTCTCGTATCCCTATATTGATATCAAACCCTAATGTCGTTGGTGTGTAGCAAAAAAGAATTGACTTGCCGTTTCGGAGGGGATTGTATTTTTGCTCATTTTCATTAAGGTTGCCAATTCTTAGTTTAGTTAATTTTGTGCATCAAATTTTAAACTCTTTCAGATTTGAATAAGATTCATACAGTATATCTCAGAATGCTTGGATTATATTGGTTCATGCTTTAACTTTTTTTTTTTTTTTTTTTTTTTTTTTTTAATAAATACAGCCATATTTTTAAAGGGTGCAAATAAAATAGGTCATAAATGAATAGGTATTCTTCAGTTTCCAACCAGCTGTGAGAGCATTTTCACTTGATTTGTTTTGTTTTTGTAGAAAGATGGCAATAATTCAAACCTGTCTACAGAAGACAAACATCACTTGAGAGGCTAATGTTAGGAATATGCCAATCTTGAAATGTTTATGTATGCATTATGGGACATTAAATGTCTACAAAGATGAACAAGGTGAAGAGCTTGAAGCTAGAAATAGAGAGTCAATCACGGAAATCATGAAAATAATTTAGAAATATGAGATGGAGAGGGATAAACAGGCAAGACTTATTTATGCACTTTGTGTCCTTCCTATCTCTCTCTACACCCCCTCCTTCTCCAGGAGCCCTCTGATCTCTGTCCTCACTCTGTTTTCTGTCCAATGTCCTCTGTTCTTTCTCCTTGCTTGTGCTGGCAGGCTGATGTAAAGGCCTGAGAATGGGGAAACACCCGGTGAGTGTTTGCACACAGTTGCTCTCTTATTGCAGAGAGGGAACTCCTGACCGTCACTCCTGGAATCTTACAGTTTTGACTTTTCTTACAGCTCTTTATTTTTCACTAAGGTAAGAGAACATGTGCAACTTGGAACCTACATTAGAGCAGTATTTAATTATTTATTTGTTGTTATTATTTTCATGTTTATATGGTGAAAGTAAATCTGTGTCTCGGGCATTTTAACTTTTCTAAGTTTCTGCTGTAGGATTTCCCTCTCTATCTTACTGGTTAATAAGCTATGAAGTCATTTACACTTACACCACAAAAGTTGGTGTATCATGAATATTTGCATATCAGTGTGTGTTTAGTAGCACTTTACTAGTTTAGTTAACCGGTTGATTTAATTGCGCATTTGAACATGTCTGTTTTATCTGATACTGGCATGGTTAAATTTAAACTGTGAGGTATAGTAATAATATTGTAAATCTGAGAGACTTAAAGTGTATCAGAGGTTTAGCACTTTATTAATTTTATGCACAGTTTTATAAACATTAGTTAGAAATTTACTGCCACTTGTTTTTCTTTCTTTTTATTGTTTGCTGTGAAATTCAGTGAACAGCTCCTTCTAATATACGAATAGCCTTTTGATACTGTGTTAATCAAAACTTTTCAGTTCGTTTTAGTGAGTAAAATTCAAGTTTGATCTGATTGAAAGGGGATATTAATTAAAACAAAATGTCATAGCTGTTGTCATTTTACAAAGAAAAAAAATGCTTTTGTAATGATAATTTAAATCTTGTTTTTAAAAGCATGTCTATAAACTAGTGCTTTTTCGGCAAATTGTCCTACTCTACTCACACACCAATGCACAGTGGAATTCTTACATACACACGTAATGACTCAATCTGCTTTAGCACCATGCCGCGCCAGGTGATCTGCTGCCAATAATTTGCACATCTTTGCTGCTAATGTTCTTTCTGAACCAGATTCTTGCACATCTAAACGTGTTTATTGTACACCTCATTTCCCGATTCCATCGACCACTGCACAAAATGTCATCACTATTGCTGTAACCTGTGTACTGCACATATTCATACATTTCTATGCATATATATCTCTTTTCCTATTTAATGTATGTAAAAAGCTCTATGGGCAACTGCACACTGAATCTTATTATATTTGAACAATGACAATAAAGGTATGCATATTCATATTGTATAGACACTTCCTGGTGTCTATACAAGCTGCTTCATGTGGACATGTTGCTATAATGCTGTACAGTATGTCCTGCTGTACATCAGGGTTCTGTCACCAATCTTAAGAACACCATGTTTACACAGACCTCTGCCAGAGGCTCTGTTACTATGGCGTCATTTGTTGTGTTCTGATCTGTTATGCTTATGATAATCTGTCTCGTGTCTGGTTTGCACCAACACCTCTCAACATGGTGCTGTTTAGCCATTTTTTTGGCTGCTGTACTCCACAGGTTTCAGTAATCAAGGCTGAATGTGCAGAAGAGTCTTCTGTAATGGATGATGACAAGACTGCCACCTGGGATGACAGGACAGTGTCATAGGTAACCGTTTTGGGTTTTTAGACTTCATAGGCAACATAGGCAAACCTTAAACGTAACCTTTCATTCCCCTGTTTCTGCTTTTCTGTCTTGACATTATTAGGCAGAACAGACAGCTATTAGCAAGCACATTTCCGTTGCAGTTAGTTGATGTGGACCTGACGAAACATACCCAGTGCGCCTTAATTAACACTCTGAACCTCCTGGTCAAATCCCAGAGGAGTCTGATGAACCATGCGCTGCTCGACGCTGCTGACAATCCTGACAGCCGTGCTGCTGTATCTGGTGATGGGAGCGTTGGTGTTCGGCTGGCTGGAGGCTCCCAAAGAAGAACAGGCTTATGACCAGCTGCTTAAATCTCGACTAACATTCCTGCAAAAGCACAACTGTGTTCAAGAGAGCAACCTCAGTGAGTTCACTCAGGTACATATGCTCAGGTAAACATAAACATCCTACAGTATCGGACGCATATTACAGCCATTAGCATGAGTTCATATAAGTAAACATCCACAAACATAATGTGCACAAATGGCAAACAGTACAAAATGTATTCCAGTGGTTTTCAAACTTCTCTCAGCCTGGAACGATTTATTTTAATTACATTTACACTCATGCAACACTTTATTAGAAACCCTATACTAATACTGGGTAGGGCCTCCCTTTGCTCTCAAAACAGCCTCAGTTCTTTGTGGTATGGATTCCAGAAGATGTTGGAAACATTCCTTTGAGATTCTGGTCCATGTTGAGATGATTGCACCATGCAATCCCTGCTGATTTTTCAGGTGCACTTTCATGCTGCGAATCTCCCGTTCTACCACAACCCAAAGGTGTACTATTGGATTCAGAGCCGGTGACTGGCATTGGTATTCAAGCGAAGATTGTTTAGTATTAAAGGGCTCAAAGTGTGCCAAGAAAATATTCCCCAGACTTACACTACCTCCACCAGCCTGGACTGACACAAGGCAGGTTAGGTCCATGGATTCATGCTGTTGGCTCCAAATTCTGACCCTGCCATCTGTGTGCCTCAGCAGAAATCGAGACTCATCAGACCAGGCTATGTTTTTCCAGTCTTCAAATGTCCAGTTTTGGTTAGGCTCGGCCCACTGCAGCCTCAGCTTTCTGTACTTGGCTGACAGAAGTGGAACTTGACATGGTCTTCTGCTGTTGTAAAATCCGTCTCATCTGATTCGAGAGTAGTTGTCTGAGTTACTGTAGCCTTTCTGTCAACTTTTACCAGTCTGGCCATTCTCCGCTGACCTCTCTCAACAAGGCGTTTCTGTCTGTTTTTTCCTTATTGCACCATTCTGTGTAAACCCTAGAGACTGTTATGCATGAAAATCCCAGGAGATCAGCAGTTATAGAAATACCCAAACCAGCCCGTCTGGCACCAACATCCATGGTCAAAATCACATTTTTTCTCCATTCTGATGGTTGATGTGAACATTATCCCAAGCTGCTAGCTCGTATCTGCATGATTTTATGCACTGCACTGTTGCCACATGATTGGATCATCATCATCATAATCATAATAATAATAATAATAATGATAATAATAATAATAATAATAATAATAATAGAATCACGGTACACCCCCCCCCAGAGGGTTCTCCAGACACCACTTTGAACCATTACTGTTTACAGCAGGATTGGATTTAAAATGTGCCAACTTTGTAGGAACAGTATTCTTCCCTTTAGGCCTTCTTATATGGATTGCCAAACATTGTTATCTTAAAAATGCCATTGAAAGGTTTTCAGTATATCTGTTTCTGTCATAAAGGCTTAATTAGATTTATTACAGTAAGGTGGCTTTGAGGTTTTCAGTAGTCCTGTTTGTACGTTTTGGCATTAAAAAAGTTGTATTAAGATATCTTGTTTCTTTTCTGGCTAAGATACATGACAGTACAGACTGTAAAATAGAAAAATGAACACTAGCATCTTCCGTCTTCCGAAAATGGACAGTTAATTCCTGTATTTATTCATTTACTACAGTTAATTTCTAAATATATGATTATTTGCTTAAGACAGTCATATCTGACTAGCAAGTGTAAGCTATCTACTGTAGATACCTACTTTAACTAGCTAAGTTACGGTGTAGTTTTTATGTATAATTAGCAACAGCCAGTCGGCAGATGAGTAGGAATTGTACAAATTGTCTGTCAAATAATCTGTTCACTTGAACTAGGCCTACTGTATGAAGACGTTTTGATTTAACTAGCATGCTCACTGGCTGTGGATAGCTAGTAAAGCATTTGTTGCATCTGTAGCTAGAGAAGTACCTAGGTAGAATGTTTTGGAAATGCTTAAGATGAAAAAACAAACACCCAACTGCAATAATATAGGCTACTTGCAATTCATATAACCAGAAGAACAGGAGCTTAGTCCCCTGTATGTAGATCCACTATTATCACCACTACCACCACCATCATCACTGTAACCACTGAATACTAATCTCTACAGCAAGTGATTGCTGCGATTGAGGCTGGTTTGGATGCCAGAATCACGTCTAATTTCACCAGCAGATGGGATCTAGCCAATGCCTTCTTCTTCTGTGGGACCATCATCACCACCATTGGTGAGAGTGTCAGTTTTGCTTCGCTGATAATCTTTGCTGTTCATTGGCTATATTCATCCTTTTTGGAAGTACCTGCTTAATGTTGCATTGCATTGAGAAGCTTTAAATACTGTATCATCTTCTCTGTACTCCCCTCTCTGCAGGGTTTGGAAACCTCTCCCCGAAGACAGAGGGAGGCCAGCTATTTTGTATATTCTATGCTTTAGTGGGGATCCCCATGTTTGGTATCTTGTTAGCTGGAGTTGGAGATCATCTGGGCACCATGCTCAGGAAGGCAGTTGCAAAGATAGAGGCTCTGTTCCGGGTGGGTGCTTTACAATTTCCTCTATCTTGATCCTTTAATTGGTCACATTTTTTGATGTTTCTTTTTATTAGATTAACAGACAGGTAATGTTACAAGGCAGGCTGTAAGATTGTACACAAGATTACTACTAATAAGGACCAGAGCCAGAAACCAGAAAGATTTTTGCTAGATGATTTTGATGATGTCCCAAGTATAAGTGGCTAAATATCTCTGAGTGTATCACAAGCCCATGTACTTTGTCTTCCTGCTAAATTCTTAATTTGATGCCTAGTGTTTGCCTAATTTCAAGCTATATTATATAATAATGTTTATTCCGTTCCCTTAATTCTCATGGACAATAGCAGAAGAAGGTGAGCCACACCAGTGTACGGGTCATATCTGCAGTGTGCTCCATTCTGATTGGCTGCTTGATCTTCATTGCCTTACCCACCGTGGTGTTTCAGGAAGTGGAAAACTGGACGCTTCTGGAGGCAGGATACTTTGTAGTGATCACACTGACAACTGTGGGCTTTGGTGACTATGTAACAGGTACGCAGTCACCTTCTTAATTCTTTTACAAGGCAGGAAATTACATTTATTTATGGGTTTACAGGAAGCCTTGTGGTTATCTTCCTCTGCCATGGATAACATTCTGTAATTTAGCTAATTCCCCTGGTGATTTGTGGAAGAGGTTAATTACAGTGAAGTAATTTAAAGAGCCAATTAAGTGACTAATGTTTATATCCATGGATATACATCCGGATATTCTATTCTCCAGTGACTTAGCCTTGAGACTATGTCCAAATATTTTGGCTAGAGCTGTCTAAACAGTTACAGTTTTACTGGAAATTTGAATGTAGTACTAAAAGGGATTTTTAATCTGAAGACCAGATCCAATCCAAGATTCATTTATCTTATCTTAGAGAACCGGAAAGATGGCATTCCTATATACAAGCCCCTCGTGTGGTTGTGGATTGTGTTTGGCTTGGCCTACTTTGCCTCCATCCTCACTATGATAGGCAACTGGCTCCGAATGCTCTCCAAGAAAACCAGGGCAGAGGTAGGCGTGAATGTGTTTATAAATTTTTAAAGAGTGTGTATTTCTGTAGCATCAATAAACATTCACTATACCTTTTCTATCTGATAGTTAATATGTCTTATAAACATTGCACATATAAACAGTGTCTGCCGATTTCTGTCTCTGCCTTATTGGTTGCTGAGTTTAAAAATAATTTGTACTATATGGATTAGTATGCTGTGAATATATTCAAAGCTGAATGCCATACTGAATAAATTCCTAAATTCTTCTGGAATGTATGTATATATACATTTGTTTTTTTCCTAAGATGGAGGAGCTAAGAGCACATGCTACAGATTGGACCCAGAATATCCAGAACATGTCTATGGACTTTCGCATCCCTGTCCCTCTGGACCTTAATGATCCCTTCCAGCTCCATCGTAGGCGCAGAAGGAAACGCCGCCGTGGTGCCCACCATCGGCACCCAAGGCGTACTGTGGACGGACTTCCTCATGGAGTTTCTCTGGAGGTTAATTCCATCAAGGAAAATGGCCATCTGTTTGTGAACTGGCCTGGTTCCCGGTTTAACAGTGCATCAGACACCAGGTTAGTAGGACGTAGATCTCAAATGTTCTCTTTAATATATGCAGTCTTTTTGATCCAGCTTTTTTAAAAACCTGGTCAATTACAATGTAATGTCATGTGCTGGCTTTGTCTAGATTATATACGAGTTATGAGAAGAGACCTGGATCATGCTTGGCACCAGGACAAAGCTCAAGGCCTATCTCACGTTCTGAATTGAGGTCTAATTCTAAGGCTGGATCAGGATCCACATCCAGGTCAGTTTCAGGATCAGACTCCAGATCTGAGACACCATCAGAATCCTGGTCCCAGTCAGAATGGAACTCGCAGGGGTCTGGGTCAGGAGCTGAGAATGAGAAAAAACAAGCAAGCGAAAATGATATCCCTGTTGTTTTGATCAGAAGCTGTGCGAGTCTTCCACCTCCTTCTCCTGCTCCTTCTTCTCCCCCTGAGCCCTCTCTCCTGGACTTCTTTGGTGAGAACTTGGCTTACATTGATGAGTCCTCGGACACACTAAGTGACCGCATCAAAGTGTCTGGAGCTGGCTCAAACCGGCCTCGTAGGCCCAAGAAAAGAAGCATAAGAAGGCAGCTTCCATCCATGAGTCCGTTAGGACTACAGAGAGCATGCAGCAGTGAACTTCATCCCCCATCATATCCACCAACACCTCCGCCAATAAAAGACTGAAGACATTAGTCCCCAATCTCTGCAGGAAATGTGAAACTTGAGTTTTTCACTCCAAGCTTAACAACGCATACAGAAATGTGTGAGTAGCCACAAATCGGAGTTAATTTACAAAGAAAACAATGTTTTCATGGATAAAGTCATATCCCTGTGGCTAGCTTGAAAAAGATGTTAACAAACATACATGTGTTCCGTGTTTGATACTTAGAACTCTTACCCAGTGGTTGAATTTCAGAATAGTCTTAGGGGTTGTGGTCAATTACAATGGCAGAGGATTTGGGAATATAGTCATTATATAAGGCCATTATATAGCCTACACACTATATAAATCCCACATAAAAGATAAAATCTAGAACCCTTAAGAGAGGTCTTCAGTTGTCCCTCTGGGAAAACCCTTCTATGTAGATCCCTACAAGTGATGATTTCTCTATCAGAAAGAGATCCAAGCTAGAACCCTTTTGCAAGCTAAGAATACCTTGAAAAAAATGTGAAGGAAAAAAAAAGTGTGCACTAATGTTCAACTTAGGTAGCATGTTTCCCCCCCAAATGTTATTAAACTGCTCTGGAAATATCTTCTTTACCATGAAATAAGGCTAAAGCCAATTTTTTGTAACCTATTTAATGGAGCAGCATAGTAATATATTAAAATAATCCCCAAGATTCCAAAGTCAGATTTACCTTTTTGTTAACTTTATTAACTGACATGTTTCACAGATTAATGTTGGTTGTATCTATTTTTTCCTTTATAAGGACTTTTAAGATATTTTATTCAATAATAGACACCTAAATAATGTATAATATACATTAATGAACACGGTTATAAGAAATCAAAAAAGGTTGGAAAAGGGGTGTGGGGGTTGCTTTACAAGTGGTATGCACATGTTCATGTCACTAATACTGATGCATGCCTTTGTGATATGGCTGTCAGTCATTGAGTCTTTCAGCCAATATTAAAAGGTTCAGAAGTGCAACATTCCCAATTTTACTACTATTGTTATTATTGTCCCTTCCCAGTGTAGACGATGTACATATTGAAGTTCATGTGGCTGCTCACAATGTACTGATTACATTCCTAATCAAGACAGCTCTGACTGTCAAAAAGGCTTACATGGCACACAAGTTGAGATTGATTCCTATGAACCGGACATCCTATGCATGTTTCAAATGACTTGTCTTGTTTAGGAATGCTCCACTAGTTCAGAAGTAAATATTATTATGAAATCTAGATCCAGAATTGTTTCACCCAAGCAGTCCAGTGAGGTTGCCTTAGATTGAAAACACAGCCACTGAAACACACTTACATTTCCATAAATCATGTACACTCTACCATCTTTATTAACCATTCCTACAGTTTTTTAAAACACACTTTGCATTATTTTGTACTAGTAGTTTATTACATAAAGGACTTTATGATGATGTTTCATAATATATTATATAATAAGTATTTATCTTTTGATTATGTTTTTGCCTGATCTGCAGTTCTTGAAGAATAAGCAGAAGGTATTACATCAATTTGAACCTTTTTTCAAATATTTAATGACATTGTATTATTTGATTAGATTTGTTGACTCTCTGAATGTATATGAACCTAATGCCATTAACTATAGCTGCTGGATATTGTTTCTTTTAAAGCATTTCATGAGAGGCTCAGGTATGAAGTGAACCCTAGATGAAAAGATGGCGCCCTCTTATGGCTGTCTGACATTTAATTTGACTGCCTTTTTTTCTTCTTCTTCAACGTTTCATATTTTTCTATGATTTTGACTTCAGCTGTAGATAAGTAAATTGGTAGAGATCTGTTTCTGCTTGAGTGACCCTGATGCAAGTATTCAACATGCAAGCATGTTTAGTCTTTAGCTGGAGCACTGGCTCTGAAATCACTCGCTCTCGCTCTCGCGCTCTCTCTCTCTCTCTCACACACACACACACACACACACACACACACACACACACACACACACACACACACACACACACACACACACACACACACACACACAGACAGAGGGCGAGAGAAACCATATTCTCAACATAACATTTCCTTTCCCAAAATAGACTGCCATACATCTAAACCTCCGTTTTAAAATATATATATACCCAAAGCCTGGTATAGATTGCAAAGACAAACATGTTTATGGGAAAATCTAAACAAACTGCATAGGCAGTTGTCTGGTGCTGGACTGGTTTAAATGCTCAGGGTGGCAGATGAGAATGAGAGAGGAAAACGTTACAGGCCAGCGAGAGACAGCTCTTGGAATGACTTTTGTAAGGGCCCTGGCAAGCCAGGCTGTGGGGATAAGTGCCGGGTGCGCTTAGTGAAGGGGGTATTTAGAGCCAAGAGGACAAACACATGATGGTAGTTTAGTGAGGAGTCTCACCACAGGGCCGGCAAAGCTTCCCTAATTTCTACCTCTGAGGGCCTACAGCTCAGCCCCACCTAACACTGCTTCTCTACACCCACAGCACTGATGTCTGCATCTGCACACTTTTTTTTTTTTGTTCTATTTTGCCCAGAGAATCAATCCTAATCTGCTCTTTATTTTATATATGCAGTCTAAGAGGGGCTAGAAATGGCAAACTTCTAACCTTCATAAAATTTAGAAGTTACTAAAGACAAAAATTTGCCTCTTTTTTTTCCCCTATAAACCAAGTGTAAGCTTAAATTTTAATTAATTTAAATTTAACGTATAATATAATGTGTAAAATGGTGTTGAAATAATAAATATTGTCTAAACTTAAGACTATGGTTTTAATCATTTTAAGTGCAAAAATATGAAGAGACACTTACTGGGCTTTAGCAGTTTAATCAGATTAAGCAATTAAACTATACAGTGATTTAAAAAATAAATTGTAATTCCAGGATTACATAGGTGGGTTGATCTTTTGTAAAACTGCTATGCAGACTGTGGAGTGAGGAATTTAGCTTACACCTACACAACATTTTGAGGTCTTCATTTTATCCCATTAGTAAACAAATATAAATATTGTTATCTTTGCTATTTTGACTGGTTTGAGCTGAGAACCTTAGGAAATGTCTGAAGAAATGAATTCTCTGTCTAAGTGGTAGCATGCAGAAACCCACAACTTGATTAATAATTATTTTATGAGTGTATTTGGTTGAGAAAACATTGCTGAGGTAAAAGTTGATACCTGTGATTTCCAGACTATCTGAACAAATCTAAATTTCATTCCACTTTCATTAAAAGTCACACTCTTGAACACTGGTCTAATGCACTGTATGAAAACAAACATCTCAAGAATCTTACTTAATTTGAAAATATTTTGCTCCACCATTAATGCCTTTTGCCTTCTATAGCAAAACTGATATAGAAAAATTAGGTTACTTTTAGCACTGTATTATAAGTAAGTCTAAGTCAGTCAACTTTTTATATTTTACACAAGATCATCAAAACATCCTTCAGAAATAAGGAGTTACAGTCGAAATATAATGCAGTTACAGTCAAAATATTGTGTACCATATATCATTTTATAAAAACATTTCAAAAATAGTAACACGTGTAGTTTGTTGTTTTATATGGCAACCCTGGTGCTCGTGTCATGAGGATGAAAATAAATGTACACAGGCACTTAACCGCCACAATGTCAGGAAATATATTGTAAATTATAATTAACTGTGAATTTATTCCTTGCTGCCCATAGGCATTTCATTTCAAAAATGTCCAATCCAGCCCAATTTGACTACACTTTCATTAAGTGTCCACAAAAAGCCTATGAATATGACTTCCATCTGAACCAAGCCTGGCCTGGTTTACTCTGTGGTTTGGAAAGCTTGTAGGAAGGAAGTAGGAAGGAGTGTATGAAAGTTGTCCGTGGATTTGATAGACGGACTATGACATCTGAGCGTGAACCTCACCTAGTCTAAATCTGGAGCATTCTGAAACTGAAATTAAAAGAAATGTTTTATGAGAAAATTTCCAGACTTGAATGAGTTTATGAACTTACAGACATCCACTAACCTCAAAATAATCATTGTGCTTTGCACCGAAGATGCACTCTTGGCGGAAATGGGTGGTTTTGCATGGTTTGTCCTACGTAAAGGTTCAGTGTAAAATAAATAAATAAATAAATAAATAAATAAATAAATAAAAAATCCTGCAACATTGTTTCCCTTTGAGGAAGGGCGGCTGGACAATAGGGGACTCCAGGGCACCACCCCCTTCAGGTTATCCAGAGAATAAGGCTACTTAAACATGTTAAACATAAATTAAATATATATTGCAAAATAATTATATAATAAAATTATTTAGTCGTACTATTCGCCAGGTATTTATAAATAGTAGGTTATTTATTTATAAATAGGTATTTTATAAATAGTATTTTTTAAAATATCAAAAATCAGAATTGTATTTCGTTCATACAGTATCTGTGTGCAGGGCGCCGGTCAAAACTTTTGAAAAGCAGGTGACTTGAGGCTGCTCTCTAATTGGCTTGCTTCAGATTGTCCTCAGAGCACAGCTCTTTGCGTCCCAGACACGCCCACTTTTGTTGTTAGCGAATCAATATTGTTTTTATATTTTTTGACCTCGTGTGATTGGACCATTCTCAACGACTCTCTTTCCCCCTCCGTCAGTGCACTGGCACTGCAAGAGATCGTTAATAACGTAGAAGTAGGCACAACATTTCTTCCACATGAAAGAAAATTTTGTTTTATCTTCACAAAAAAAAAAAAAAACATTTCACGAGGCTTTCAAATGAATTTGAAAAAAAGGATAAAGGAGCTTGGACCACATCAACCCAACTTACACATTCAGCAGCAGTCAAGCGATAGTGGAGGAGCTTACACCCGGGGTTTCTCCGGCACTTGTTATGGCAAACGGAGTTGACTAGCTGGATATAAGTAATGTATTTTATTGTTTTCCTCGTTTGCTGTTTCAAAGTCCTGACACCGGAGCGTTGTGGACAACAATGGGGGTATTAGACTTTATGAAATAAGGCAAACGACATGAAAGTAGCTGCAGACATCTTGACAATGCTATGAGAGTTTTTTGGGAAGCTTAGCATTGCTGAACGGTTAGATGACGGCTACATGATAAGCATTAGAAGGCAAGGGCAAAATTTATTTTCAAGTAGTGCTCCTGACCATTATTTAGGCAACATTACAGTGTGTGTTTTTTAAAAAATGATTACAGTTTGATTAAATTTGAGTGGTTACCTTGATTATTACTGATAATAAACCCACATTAAACTCATTCACTGATTTGTAGTATCTTATTGCATGCTTTAAAAGTTGGATTTTTCCATTTTTAGCTAAGCAGTGGTGATAGATTGTTATATCACCTGTTAAATGGCTATTTAACAATTACATTCAGTCCCGCATTACTAACGGTGTAATTTTCACTTTGTTTGCGCCGTCCCCAAAATTTTCAGTACCAGCCGCCACTGGGAAGAACCATTTACTATCTGAAGAACTCCCAAGGACCCCCTTTTACATAAAGTGTATGAATGTATTGTAGTTACTATAAGTAATGGAAACTTGATCAACAATTAGCATCAATTAGCAAACCACAAGCCAAAACCAGCGCTTAACAAAACATCATTAAGTAGTAGCATCTGTGCACAAAGAATTTCTTTCAAGGATAAATAAGAGCGGTGACATGTTTCAACATTGGGGAACTCGATAAGTAAATCCCGCTGGAGACCCCCACCAAATACCCTTCACATTATTCCATTACCACAATGATTTTACTGGATTTCACATGTAATAATTGTCCAAAGCTTGAAATGATTTACACAGCCTTTAATTCAGCTGTCATTCTAGATCATCAGATATCACTGAATTGAACTACCTCACCCTTGTGGTCTCGGGCACCTTCATTTTTATGATCTTAACAAATAGTTGATCAGTGAAGTTCCATCTTGGGCTGGATGGTGGGTATTTCTTGGGAGTGAGAATCAGGGAAAGTAGCATGCTTATTGGTCCAGATGTTCAATTAGACTCGTTTTTTTTGTCTAAAAAGTTTGGGCAAACTAGATGTTGGCAAACATGGACTAATTGTGTTTAAACACGGCAGTAAAAAGAGAATGACAATTACACTGTGCTGTGATGTCTTTTTACCACCAAACTAGAAAAGGAGAACAATATAAATTATTTTTTATTAGGATATTGAGCTCGGCATGGTGACTTTGTCATGGTCGTGTATTTCCTTGGGTTTCCAGTGTTTTCTTTCTCTCTTGTTTCATTTTTTTTTGTGTGTCCCTGGGTGTGGCGCTCCAGATCTTGCACTTCTTGAGTGATTGCATCATTGGACTCACCTGCTTCTCATCAACTCGCCAATCAGCACTGTTTATAAACCCTGTGTTCAGCCACTTATCACCAGATTGTCCCTGCTTCCGGTGCGGTTTCCTACTCATGCTGCCTGTCTGCTCACTTCTTGCTATGCCCAACACCCTTTGCCTTTCCTGTGGTTCACCGCTTCAGCACTCCGACCCGAGTGTGAGACCTGGCCTCGACAACACTCAAGCCCACTCACTCTCAGCTTCGTTCCCCATAACCCATGGTGCACAGACCGAGCAACCAACATCCATGCTGTGGACCAAAGCTCAATTCCTGACCTCAACCACACAATTACCACACACCTTTCTCTCACACCCTCACATCTGCATTTGGATCCCCTTGTCCCTGTGATCATAACAGGCTTAGTGGTTAGCACATTTGCCTTGCACCTTTGGGTTGGGGGTTCAATTCCTGCCTCTGCACTGTGTGTGTGGAGCTTGCATTTCTTTTTGTTCTTCAGGGGTTTCCTCTGGATATTCTGGTTTCCTTCCCCACTCCAAAGACCTGCTTTGTAGGCTTGATTTGAAAATGGGTGTGTGAGTGTGTGTGCAATTGCACCCTACTATGGGTTTGGCACCTCATTCAGGGTGTCCCTCACCTTGTGCCTTAAGTTCTCTGGGATAGTCTACAGTCTCCCCCATGACCCTGTGAAGGAAAGTGGTATAGAAGATGGATGGATGGATGGATGGATATTGAGCTCATCCATTACCCAACCCAAATTAATCAAATTTATTTGTGGACAGTGTTTTGAGCTTGATATCTGTTTGCTAGGCAGTGCAGACTGATTGGGGGACCCAACAACTGCTTGGTTTGCTTGCTCTCAAGTTTTGCCTCTTGAGAGAGAGCAAATAAAAAAGCAATATGTAGTTTAAAAGCTAAATATATCCAAATTATTCTGGGCTCCCTGTTGAAAAAAAAAAAAACAGCCAAGCTAGTTCATGCAGGCCAGTGCTGGTCTCGTGTTGGTTTATCTGGCCAACCAGGTTTATCTGGCACTCCAGCATGGCTGTGCCAGTAAAGCTGTAAAGATCTAGCTGACTAAGCTGTCTTTTCAGCAGGGTTCAAAAAGGCAGTTTTCATTTCAACAAAGTACTTACATTTTTTTTGATCGATAACAGCAGGAGACAGCTACAGCCAACAGCTACAGGGTCCTAGTTTTGATCTCATGTTCTCCCCTGTGTTCATGTGGGTTTCCTTTGGGTTCTCCAATTTCCTCCCTTTGTCCAAAAACATGCTGGTAAGCAGATTGGCTAAGCTGACTTGCCCCAAGGAGTGAATGGTGCCCTGTGATCCAGGGGGAATTTTCCTGCCTTATGCCCAGTGTCGATTGGATAGGCTTCAGATCCACCATGACCCTGATCAGGATTAAGTGGTTACTGAAAAGTGAGTACTGTAAGTGAACAGCAGGAGAGTAGGAGAGCCAGCCCAAGTACCAACCACAACTCTGACTTTGGGTGGCATGGTTTTGCAGTGGGTAGTGTTGCTGCCTTACAGCACCAGCGTTCCTAGTTCAGTCCTTGGTTTGCAAATATTCAACTTGGGTTACAAATATTCATAGTTCATATAGTTATAAATACTTACTGTGCTATTTAACCTGGTCAGAGTCACAGAGGCTCTAAAGTCCCGGTGACACTGGATGCAATGCACAGATAAATACAGGGCATCACACACACATGTATTCAGAGTAGCAATGTAGAATAACCAGTCCACCTACTGGCATATTTTTTTAGCAGGTGGGAGGAAACCAGGGAACCCAAAGGAAATATATATATATATATATATATATATAATATATTTTTTTTCAACCCCTACTGCAAATCAGGTTTATTGTCAAAATTTACTGACTTTCAGCTGTTTGCACACTTATAATGTTGCATTTTCAGTTAAATTTGTGGAAAACACTTGAAGTATTCGTTGTGTTGAACTATTTCAATTTCTTTTGTTTGATTTGTTCATTGAAAACAGCTGAAAGTCTGTACATTTTGAAAATAAACTTTGCAATCAAAATAAATTTTGATTGCAACTGTCTGTGTGTGTGTGTGATTTTTTTTTTTCCACATAAACCTAAATGCAGCTAATAATGCTATGCTGACAAATACCTACGCCTAACTTTACACTTAGTAACCAAAACAAAACCTTTTGTCTCTTTGAATTGTTTTGTTTGTTTGTTTTTTAAGTAAAAGTTGCAGTCTTAGTATTAAGCTTTCGGCCTGAGGCCAAATTCTCTGTTATTACAGCCCTTGTGGGGATACTGAGTCCCAACCGAGATCTAAAAACATGCCCACTCACTCTCTTCCACACACAGGCACTTTTAACAACAAAATTGGTTTTATGCAATAACACATGCGTTTGTCTTACTATCCTTGTGAGGACCTTCCATTGATATAATCATTAATGCAGCTAAATTGTTCAATTTAACCTTAACCTTAACTTCAAAAACCAAAAGGAAAACTTTTGGCTCTTCTCCCCCACCTGGAGACAAACCACATGTTCCCCCAAGGTCAAATTTATCAGATATTCCCATCCTTGTGAGGACATTATCTCTCTCTCTCTCTCTCTCTCTCTCTCTCTCTCTCTCTCACACACACACACACTCACTCACTCACTCACTCACACACACACACACATTCTCTGACTGGGGCAATGCCCCTTTTGTTAAGGCAATATAACTATATAACAATTTGTAGGTGGTCGGATATAAAATTGAGCCTTTAACCTTAAAACCTACAGGCTAGGATGTTGCAAAAACAAAAAAAAAAAAAAAAAAAAAAAGAGAAACGTCCAGTGGTTCATGGGAGAGTAACATTAAAAAGAAAGTAGACCCACTAAAATAGCCTCCTCCAAAAAGCTCTGAGTCGCACCGCAAAAATCCTAAGCATTGCTTCAACACCACACTCGACCTCAGACACACTCACACACTCAGAGGATAGCATGCACTCTCTTTCTTACCACACCGGCAGCTAAAGACTTAAACCAACTATTCAGCATTGTGCTAAAATATATTACTAATATTATGCACCACTTTTTTTAATAGCATGTTTTTATAATGACGTGCTGCGTAATTCGTGCGCATTTTTACTCAAGTAATTTGTTTACCTGTAGACTGTCCGGGGGAAGGAAATGATGCAAAAGGTAATTTGGTGATCTATACATATGTTTTCATTTGGCTTTTGATTGAACTCTAACTCGATATAACACGGCTTCGGATACTATGTGTAAGTTAGCAGCACGCGGAGCAACGTGATGCATCACAGTGCGCGCGAAAGCAGATAAAACCTGCACGTGAGCGCGGCGTGGGTCAGTCACCAGGTGCAGGCGGCACACAGCGCAGCTACAGCACTGTACACTCAGAGCAGCTGAACAACCCCGGAGTCCAGCACCGAGCCGTGCACGGATTGTTTCTTCTTCTTCTTCTTCTTCTTCATTTAAACAGTCATGTGGTTCATCAATATCGCGCTGCTTATCCTAAAGTTATCGGTCTCGGCTGAGGGCTTTTCGACGTGTCAGTCTTATGACTTGGACGATCATAAGTCGAAAAGGATAGAGGCGGTGCGCGGGCAGATCCTGAGCAAGCTGCGCATCCGATCACCACCCGACCCCGCAGCCGCCCCGCAGCCGGAATCCGTGCCCTTCGAGGTCATGCTGCTCTATAACAGCACCAAGGACCTGCTGAAGGAGCGCGCGCGCCACGCCGAGTCCGCCTGCGAGCGCGAGAGCAGCGAGGAAGATTACTACGCTAAAGAGGTGCAGAGAGTGGACATGCTGCCTCAGCGCGCCGACTCCAGTGAGTACTAAACTTTCTCACTCGGTTCATGGCAAGTGACAAATTCAGAAATCACGATGACTGTTAGGGCTGGGCCATACGATCATACTCTATCAATACTGCAATCAATTACGTCACGATACGTTTTCATGGCAGTATCGTCAGTACTGATGGGAAGTTCGGATCATTTTACTTACTTAGATCTTTCAATCTTTCAGCAAAATGAACTGATATTTTTTTCGAGTCATTTCGTTAATTTCAGCAGAATATGATTAAAATGTTAGATGTTAAATTCCCATCAAACGTTGATCACATTTGGAATAAAAAATAAACTATAGGTTAATGCAGCCAAGGCCGAATTATGAGAAACAGAAATGATTCATTAATAGCTTAGCGTTAGGTCTTCAGGCTATGCAGTCTGTTAGTTCACTTAATCTCCCGATCCGAGTCATTCTTTCTTTTGTCACATCATTTGTCACGTCTGTTCCCCGTAAACAGAAATGATTAGTTCACGTCTTGAGTCTTCAGGTACGAGTCGTTCATTACGTGACCTCCCGATAGGCTGAATGTTGTGGGACTGTGACGTAATGAACTCGACTCGAAGTCGAAGATTCGAGTGATTAACTAATCATTTCTGTTTCCTGTACAGAACCGATGGGGATGTTGCAGCGCATGTGCAGTCGACACAAAATGAACGAATCACTTTCTGAGACAACTCGTTGTTCCCGAGTCATATTAAAGATTCATTCGAACGACACATCACTAATGTCAGTACTTTTATATCACTGACAGACTTCAAACAGTTGTCGATTGAACATTTCCGCTCAAATCAAATAGGTTATAATGCATTTATTATATTCTGAATTACCAAATCGTCCATTCCTATTCTAACAGTGGTGCACATTATGAGGGGTTAGGGAAGATGGTTCTGATCCCATTAATTAACTATCCCTCCCAAGATAAGTCAAGATTGGTGGATTCTTCAAAAATTACGGGTACTAAATAATTTAGTAGTAAATCCATCGATCCATTCATTTTCCGTACCGCTTATCCTACACAGGGTTGTGGGGGAGCCTGGAGCCTAGGCGGCCATCACACGGCACAATCACACAGACATTCACACACAAAAGTATTCACCCCCCTTGGCATTTTTAAATTTATTTTGTTGCCTAACAACCTGGAATAAAAATGGATTGGGGGGGGGTAACATTTGACTTACACAACATGCCTACCACTTTGAAGATGCAAAATATTTTTTATTGTGAAACAACCAAGAAATAAGACAAGAAAAACAAAACTTGAGCATGCATAACTATTCACCCTCCACTTTGTAGAGCCACCTTTCACAGCAATTACAGCTGCAAGTCTCTTGGGTTACGTCTCTATAAGCTTGGCACATCTAGCCACTGGGATTTTTTTCCCCATTCTTAAAGGGAAAACTGCTCCAGCTCCTTCAAGTTGAATGGGTTCCGCTGGTGTACAGCAATCTTTCAGAATGGGTATAATATAATTTGATATATATATATATACATATATATATATATATATATAATATATATATATACACTGAGATCATGGGATACTTAGATTTCACACAGGTTACAGGTGAACTTTATTGAACTAATTATGTGACTCCTGAAGGTAATTGGTAGCACCAGACCTTATTTACGGGCTTCATAGCAAAGGGGGTGAATACATATGCATGCACCACTTTTCCGTTTTAATTAAAATTTATTTATTTATTTTTAAACAAGTTATATTTTTTATTTCACTTCACCAATTTGGACTATTCTGTGCATGTCCATTACATGAAATCCAAATAAAAATCCATTTAAATTACAGGCTGTAATGCAACAAAATAGGAAAAATGCCAAGAGGAGTGAATACCTTTGCAAGGCACTGTACTCACACACCACAGACAATTTGGAAACACCAATCAGCCTACAACATGTGTCTTTTGACTGGGAAAGGAAACTGGAGAACTTTCAAGCTCCGCACACACAGAGCGGAGGCAGGATTCGAATCCCCAACCCCGGAGGTGCGACGCAAACATGATAACCACTAGGTCACCGTGCCAGTTTAGTAGTAAACACTACTAGAAATTTGTTTCCCCCAAACTGATCTCTTAAGAAATTAGTAATAATTCAAATTAATGAGTGGTGTGGTTGAATTTCATGGAAATTAATTAGCAAAATAAAACCTAACCGTGCTCCTAATCCTAACCTTAACCTTCATATCTTTTAAATGACTTGAGCAATGTGAATTGTTAATAATTTTCCACTCTGAGACCATGGTGATTTTTGCAGCAGTGTGAGGAAAATCACACACTGTAACAGGCCATAACATAAATTTTTTATGTATGTTTGTTTGTTTATCTGTTTATCCATTTATATATATTTTCTATTTATTGATTTATCAAGCCATACCTTGCCTCAAACTTGACTCCCAAATTGCATGCATTTATTATGAAGAGAAATGTGTCTAGGCAAAACTAGTTTTGCGAATTAGCTATCTACTTGTACATGTAATATTAATAGAACCACAGTTGTGTGTTATGACTAGTATCCTTGTGCAAACATCCTGGGGGGTGGTGGGGGGGATTTAACTGACCCCCAGAGAATGCTATTATATGATTCACAGTCTAAGTATACTGTTACTATTTGCACCCTACTTTTTTCTGATTTTGTTCAGCCAGGTCTTTGAATCCCAAATGGTTCCAATGTTTTTTTTGGGGAGGTTCATAAGGGGATGGATGTTGATTTGGAACTGTAGGTGAATTTAATTACCTTGAGGTGAACATTCTGAAAAACCACCCAGACTTTAAAAGAATGCTCCTGTTGTTTCCACAGACGTGATAAACACAGTGCCTCAGAGTCCACACTTCAGAGTGGTGAAGTTTGATGTCACCAGTGTAGACAGGAATTCTAGCACACTTGTCAAGGCAGAGTTTCGCATATACAGGGTGCAGAACACACATGCACAAGCCACGGAGCAGCGAGTGGAAATATACCAGGTAAGTTCATTCAACAATATGTGTGCATGAGCTTAGGGTTATCTCTGCAGAGTTGGTTCAATAGAATAAACAACTAGCTGCAGGATATTGAAAAGAGATGACTGTTTAGCGAATAATTAAAGTTCGATTTGAAAAGTTTTCAAGTCTATAACTGCACCTCTTGTTCTCTCTTCCTCCAGATTCTGAAATCTGACGATGTTTCAGGTTCCCATCATAGGTACATAGATTCCAGAACTGTTCAGCCAGGAGCCAAGGCGGCGTGGTTGTCTGTTGACGTCACAGAGACTGTGAAAGAGTGGATGGCTTATAAAGGTCAGAGAGTTCAAGGAGTCACACCACACAGGAAGTAGGGCTGCACCACACAGACAAAACACTATACTGAGGTTATATTGCTGCATATTGCATTTGTGCTTGAAATATGCTGGTCAGCCCTTGATCTGAAATGGATAAAGACCAGCCTGGCTTGTTTTGACCAAAATTATTTATGTTTGTTGAACCATGTGAATGCTAGAATATATCAAAACACCCACAGAGGCGTTCATTTGGATTTCTTGGTCAGCTTGATCACGAAGCTCCAGGCACGCAAAGTATATTTATAAAGATATTTTTTGAGTGTTCATTTGCATATTGCAGCATTGCTTCAGTAAAATGAACAAGCACTATATTGAAAAAGCCATGAATCATCTTGTGAATGTGATGTGACTGTGAATTCATCCTTTTCTCTCATTACCCCCCACTCAGAGAAGAACTTGGGCCTGATGCTCAGTGTTCATTGTCCATGCTGCACTTTTATTCCATCCACAAATAATATTGTGCCCAACAAGAGTGAGGAGTTGGAAGCTCGATTTGCAGGTTAGAGTCTTTCACTTCTCTTTGCTCCAATCTCATATCACCTACTTGCTATGGATTCATGTAACTCCAAATCAGAAATGGATTTAGTGGTTGTTAACAATACTAATTGTTAGAGACAGACTTTAAACAAGTTAATCTCTATTTCACAGGTGTTGATGATGACCTGATTCGCCCTAACAGGAGGCCAGGTCTGACTAAAGGCCAGATAGAGTTCAGTACTAAAACACCACACCTCATATTGACCCTGCGGCCCACAGATCGTTTGGAGAACCCCAACAAAAAGAACCGCAAGAAGAGGGCAGCTGCTGATGCTACAACATGCTCCAGGTACAATTAGTAAGGCATAAAATCAAATAATAAAAAGAAAGGTTTTAGGGACATGTAAACTTACAAATATCTGTATGTGTGTGTGATGGCATGTATGAAAGAGTCTCTGTACTGGGTTGTACTGTAAACCTTCTGGCATACAATGTACTCAGTGTTTGCGTGCAGTGACTTGCTTAGGGAGTGCCTTGTATTTAAGTATGGAAAAAATAACAGAGATGTGCATAAACCTTGTCTCTGTGCACCTTCTCATTGCTGTATAAACTGTAGACAGTTGAAACATCAGGCTTTAACCAGATTGCTTACGGAACATAATAGTGTGGAGAAAATCATCCTGCTGAGTGATTTTGGGTGGTTTATGAGCAAAATATGAAATTTCTAAGAACAAAAGTAAAATGGTCTAGGATATAGTGACTGGTGGACACAAGCATCATACGATCATTTCATATAATCCGGCAGATAACATTGTTATCTATAACATATCTATATAATAATTGTTTTTTCATTTTTCAAAAAATTTGATCTGATCATATAAAAAATATATTGAATATAGGCAAATTCAACACATTTGTCTCCTTTTTCGATTGTTTTTAAACAAATATAAGTATATTATATATTTTTTTCATTTCAAGCTATAAAAATAGTCTTCATTTGGCAGATAAATTTAGCTTATTTCAAGTATTTATTCCTAGAAAGAAGTAAAATGATCTGAAATTAGTAAATATACACTGATCAGCCATAACATTACTACCACTGACAACATACAGTATGCAGTGGTTAGTACCTACCAGAAGTGTTCCAAGGAAAGACCACTGACAACCACTGTGAACCAGTGACAAGGTCACAAGCGCCCAAGGCTCATTGATGCATGTGGGGAACAAATGCTGGCCCGTCTGGTCGGATCCCACAGATGAGCTACTGTAGCATAAATTTCTGTAAAAGTTAATGCTGGCTATGATAGAAAGGTGTCAGAACACACAGTGCATTGCAGCCTGCTATGTATGGGGCTTACAATGGGCACATGAGCATCAGAACTGCACCATGGAGCAATGGAAGAAGGTGGCCTGGTCTGTTGAATCATGTTTTCTTTTACATCATGTCGATGGCCGAGTGCATGTGTGTCGTTTACTTGGAGAAGAGATGGCACCAGGATGCACTAAGGGAAGAAGGCGAGCCGGCGGAGGCAGTGTAATGCTCTGTGCAGTGTTCTGCTGGGAAACCTTGGGTCCTGGCATTCATGTGGATGTTACTTTGACACGTACCACCTACCTAAACATCATTGCAGACCAACTACACCCCTTCATGGCAACAGTATTCCCTAATGGCAGCGGCCGGATGATGCACCCTGACATACTGCAAAAAATTGCCCAGGAATGGTTTGAGGAACATTACAAAGACATGTGACATGTGCTAGATAATCAAGTCCAGTCCATGGAGGCCCCACCTCGCATTGTACAGAACTTAATAGATCTGCGGTTTTTGTGCCAGAAACCACAGCACAACTTCAGTCTTGTTGAGTCCATGACTTGATGGGTCAGAGCTGTTTTGGTGGCACACGGGGGAACAGCAAAATATTACATGTTTGGCTGATTGGTGTACACTGTATTGTGATCGAAAGAGATTAGGTTCTAAATGCTGGATTGTGCTTTTAAAAAAAGCAAAAATAGTTTTATGAGAATCTATCAAAGCCTACCAAAGATGGATCCCAATTAGCATTTTCTGATGGAAAACAAAGTCATTTATGACCATAAGATACAGCAAGCAAAGAGGATGCACTCATTTGTCAGTTTTTAGCTATTATTAACTGTACATTCTTTGTACATTCTCCCATAGGAATGCAGATCAAGGCTGTTGCTTAAGGTCTCTGTACATCGACTTCCGTCGGGACCTAAACTGGAAATGGATCCATGAACCGAAAGGATACAAAGCAAATTTCTGTGCTGGCAACTGCCCCTACTTGTGGAGTGCAGACAATCACTATAATATGGTGTGTGAATAAAATGCTTCATATCTGGGAAGTGCTTTCTATCCAGTGTATTGTCCTATAGTTACAATAACAGGCATTTTTCTTCTAAAAGTATTCACAGAACTGCCCATTATGTCTCCCTTTGTCTTGTCCAGATTTTGCCGCTTTATAACAAAATGAATCCTGAGGCGTCTGCGTCTCCCTGCTGTGTGCCTCAGGACCTGGAGCCTCTCACTATTGTTTACTTCCTCGGTCGAACTCCACGGGTGGAGCAGCTGTCAAACATGGTGGTCAAATCCTGCAAATGCCGCTGACTGCTGGAGGTATGCGAGTAGAGATGCTGAAGAGATAGAGCGCACAGGAGAGGACGCAGGAGACACAGTAGAGTATGGACAATATCTGTGGATAGCCAGAAGAGCAAGCGAATACATCTGAGATGTTGGTGCGCATGTTTTCTTTTGTCTCAGGTTTCACTCATTTGGAGTTGATTCAGAGAGTTGCACAGCATTAATCGATAATTGCAAATAATCTAGACTTCACCAAATGAAATTGTTTCAGGTACATAATGACATTCAGTCTTATTGTCCTTCATGTTTCAAACCGTTTTGCTATCATAGTGTTTTATTCTGATGCAGCTTCATTAAAAAGAAAATATTTAAGAGATGATAGTCAAAGAACCACTAGGCATTAGAGTGTGGACCTAGTTGTGCAAGAACAGTTTACTGTAGAACTGTAGAGCAGTTGTTTTTTTTGTATTTTGATTACACAAAGTGTACATATTTTTCCAGACAGGTAAGGGTTTTATATGTTTATATACCAAATAAAAAATTAATTACACGACTCCAATTTGACACTTTTCATGTGCTAGGATTTATATTAAATGAAATAAGATATAATGAACTGAATTAGTGGGTTGGTTTCATTCATTCATTTGGAAGCAAAAAAACAGAGAAAACAGTATTAGCCTGTCATATATTATGGGGTATATATGATATTGGAGTGGCTGGCTGCACTGAAAGCTCACATTTGTGTCGTGAGCTTGGCATCCCAATGCGGTTGAGCCTTGCAGAGCTCTGGCATAAACAGGATGGAAACGATTGCCAGTGAAACACCAGATTTAAATGCCTGGCCTTCAGGGTTTGTGGTGACACAGCAGGGGAAAAAAAGACATTTGAGAAACCAGAGGCTGATATAGAGGGCGTGAAAAGCGCTCTAAGAGACCAAGCAATCTTTATACACCAACCTCAGACTCACCTATATTGCTGAATCATGTGATTTTTCTATCTGTGGGAGGCTCTCTGTTGACTTGGCCTACATCTGTTTATTTTCTTCAATCCTTTCTCAACATGCAAAGCCTCAGTTTATTCTTTAAAGCCTGAAGCTATAAGCCTTGGCATTACATGGCACTGTTTGTTTTTTAGAGGAGACGTTAAGTTTTCTTGTGCCACTCTAATGTTTATCTGTGTAGCTCTGCGGCTGCTGAGGGCGAGCTCTGGGAAATGAGAGGGTTTCTGTGTCTGGGTGCCAGAGTTAAAACAGGCAAAATGCCTCCGTCTTTCGGCCCTATGAAAACAACTTTTTATAACCCATGAAAAAGGGATGCCGAGAAAGAGAGAGGGAGTCAAGAGGGTGTTAAATGCAGTTACATAAGTGGCTCCTAAATAGGATCAACAAAATATTGCATCTAAGCAACTGCTAAGTCATCGTGAAGTACTCAGCTTATTGCTCTGTGTGTCTGTAAACAAAAGCTAACTCTACAGTTAGAGGTTCTGCAGGTCTTCAACTTTCTGTAGGTTTAAGGAAAGTTTCACAGCAAAATCAAATATAAAATATATATTTTATGTCATCTTAAATGGAATTGATCAGATGTTTTTGATGTTTTTGAATTTATTTACTTCTAATGTACAGCATATGAGCTGTATGGCATGGTGGCACAGCGGGTAGTGGCTGCACAGATCCAGGGTCCTCAATTTGATCCTGAGCTTGCGTTACTGTCTGTTTCTAATGTTCTCCCCATATATACACTCACCGTCAACTTTATTAGGACCACTTTATTAGGACCCATGGCATGGATGTTGATGCCAGATGGGCTGGTTTGAGTATGGAGATACTGCTGATCTCCGGCGATTTTCACACAACCGTCTCTATAGTTTACACAGAATGTTGCAAAAAAACAAACAAACAAACAAACAAAACATTGAGCAAGTGACAGTTCTGTGGTTGGAAACAACTTGTTGATAAGAGATGTCAGAGGAAAATGGCCAGATTGGTTTGAGGTACCAGAAAGGATATAGTAACTCATATAATCACTCTTTACAACCCTGGTGAACTGAAAAGCATCTCAGCATGCACAAAACAAGATGAATGGGCTACAACAGCAGGAGACCAAATTGGATTCCCCTCCCGTCAGCCAAGAACGGGAATCTGAGGCTATCGTGGACACAGGCTCATCGAAACTGGACAATTGAAGGTTAGAAAAAAACTTTTCTCCCCCCAGCCTTCAGCTGTCCAGTTTCATTGAGTCTTTGCATATTATACCCTCAGATTCTTGTTCTTGAATCATACATTTGGCTAAAAAGTTTCCCCTAGTTAAAGTGCTTCATGGTAACTACACACAGCAGCTACACAAAAGATCAAAAGGTTAAACAATAAAGACAATTTTTCACAGCCTTATTTACCCATATTTACCGAGGGTGCCAATATTAGTGGAGGGCAATGTGTGTCATAGCAGTGAAACCAGTGGCTGTATAGGCTTAAAGTTGAGAAAAACCCACACATTTTCTAAGAAATCTTTGTAATAAATAAATCAATCAAATTTTAGCTGTTGTGGCTCGTTGTGTTATCACTCTGAAGCATTTCATTCTTTCAGCCAAATGATTCATATCTACCTCAGATCTCAGTCCTTTCATTTGGATTACACCCCCTCTTTATTTGACCTCTCCCTCCTCCTCTCAGTCTCACTGTTAATTACAGTGCGTGAACTACTCGATCGTTAATCTTTCAAAAACAGCTTTACTGCAGCTTTCCACCTCCTCCATTATAAGCTTATTACAGCCCTAGTCAAAGGGCTATAATTGAACTTGAAGTGGATAAAAAACATTAGGCTTGAGATGAGGAAATGTGTGCTGAGGAATTTATAACCAGGGTGGTTGATATATGAGAGAGAGAGAGAGAGAGAGAGAGAGAGAGAGAGAGAGAATTTTTCCTGTATAAACATGACTTCAAAAGATGAGCATTTATTCAAAGGCAGCTGAAATGAAAAATGCCTACGTGGATGGAGATGGTTTGGCGACATCTAGCGGTAAGAGGTGAAGTCTCCTCTCTGGTGGTTAGTGGCGGTATTGCAGCAATAGAAGACTTAAAAATACCGACGCACGCAAGCACGCACGCGCACCTCTCTTTTTCCAAATATAGGTTTTAAAACGCCACGTCATTCCGCCCTCACTGCTTTCAGAGTAAACATCAACTCCGGTCCTAACAAACAGACAAGAGCCAAAACAGTTTAACTCTGAAAGAAAAAATAAATAAATAATAAATATATATATATATATATATATATATATATATATATATATATATATATATATATATATATATATATATATTAGGATCATCATTAGGCTGCTTTATTTCCTTGCTGAAAAAAATTAGAGAAGGTTGAAAAAGAGGACGCTAGTTTTAAATCATACAGGCGACTCATGGTAATGATTATTTTAATGTCAAGACTTTAAAAATTTAACTAGATATAAAAACTAAAATTTGAAATGAAATACTTGCAAGAGTAGAGCACCTACTGAGATAAATGCTACAAATCCTGAATATTCTGGATTTGTTATATAAGCGAGAAAAAGTGCGGTTCTGTTTGCGGTTCGTATACAGATGACGTCCTCCATATTTTGAGTGTTAAGCACAGGCTTGTTCTCAGTCTGACAACCCTAAAACCAATCCTGAAGAAGAATGGACTGTTTCTCAGGAAACAATTTAATAATTTAGCAGAAACGGTTCCATTTGTAAGGGAGGAGCACAGGGGCTTTGCATGGCTACAGGTGGATGCATACTAAGTACAAAGAAAGGTGACTATATGTATAGAAAGGGGATGTCTTCCTAATTCTATCCACGCTTGACCCAGAGGCCACAGAAATCTGAAGACGTAGAAGATTGAACAGATGAGCATACTTTTCCAATGGACCAAATTTTGTATGGCATGTTGATTCTTAGGACAAATTAAAGCCATTCGGTATATGCATCAATGGAGCTCTTGATGTGTTCTCAAGAGGAATACTGTGGCTGAATACATACTGTACCAGCAGTGACCCCAATGTTATAGGAGGTTATTTCTTAGAGACAGTAGGAGAACTAGGTGGATGTGCCCGTTTCATCAGGACAGCTATGGGGACGGAAAATGGCTCTATGCGAGATATGCAACGGTACCTTCGTAGCAATGATGTTTATGGGGGTGATAAAAGTTTCATTTATGGAAGAAGCACAAGTAATCAGAGAATAGAGAGCTGGTGGAGCTTTCTCCGTAAAGAGCGTGTAGACTTCTGGCTCGACCACTTTCACCGACTTAAAGATGAAGGTGATTTTGTTGGGGACTTCTTGGACCAGAACCTCCGGATAGATAGTTCTGTCTTAGCTGTACTAGAATATATTCTAGAGCTACTAGAACATATTGTATCTGTGAAGCCATATTTGTTCCAGTTTGCTCTTACAGTACCTCCTCTCCATATTGGGGAGCGTATACTTCCATGGCGAAAAGTGTCCACTTCCCTTCTGCTTCCAGGGCTTTCTGCCTCCTCCTCTGACGTCTCTGCCCTGCTCTTCACCTTAGCATGGTTCTATAAGTTTAAAAAACAATTGATTATAATCAATTTTGCTTTATTACTCTGCAGTAATTATGCTTTGTATATTCACAGTGCAATGAACAAACAAAATAAACATTGTACATGTCTTCTGTCCAAAGCAGGACTATAAACCATTTTATAAGCTAATTATCTTTGTGAATGATCATGTTTGATGTCCTATAAAAGTCTACTGACCAGGAAATTCATTTTTAGATATTGTCACACTGGAGAGATTAATACTCAATGAGTGGTTTATGGCTGCTCACAATTCTTTTGAAATTCCTCTGCCAGACCTCTACAGCATGGGGAAACACTAATAAAGCTTACTGTCTAACTTCTTCCATCCATCCATCCATCCATCTTTTATACTGCTTATCCTTCCTTCAGGGTCTCGGGGAACCTGGAGCCTATCCCCGGGAGCATGGGGCACAAGGCAAGGTACACCCTGGACAGGGTGCAACTTCTTCCATGTTATTATATTATTTTGTCTATTGATTTTTCTCCATGTCTCTCTGATGCCTGATTTTTATATATCAGTGGAATAAATCAATACATTGGTTTACCTGATACAGAAAACATATTGTTGTGTTCACTTAATACTGTTGAATGGTCAATGCCACTAGGAGGAGTTGTTTTATGTGTGGGGAACTGGTATGCATGTAAGAGGGGGAGAAGGGAAAGTTTATTGTTTGGCATGCAAAGACACCTCTGCGTTACCCGAATGTGATCTCGCTTTTTTATGTGACTACACAACACACATCAGGGTGAAGATCAACAACCCCCAATGGCTCGCTCTCATAACTTTCTAAGGACATCAGCATCACACCTGCGCAGGACTGGAAGCTCAGAACTGGTGGGGATGGCTGCCTCTAAAAAAAGTTACAGTATACAGGCAACATGGACAAGGTCCAACAGTCTTCAACAAGAAGAGTTTAATTTTTGGCTAACCAGCGTGCCACACTGCCATGCTAGTTAGATTTATTTTGGCTCCATGTGCCACCTTTCCTCACAACCACTCTCACTTTACAGCTTATAACGAAAACATGATACGTTTTAATAAAAGAATCAGCATTTATGAAAAATGTGTCACAGCACATTTGTCACATCTGTTCCCCAGAAACAGAAATGATTAGTTCTTAAGTCTTTGGGTTCGAGTTGTTCGTTCATCCTGTTTCCAGTACTGCGTGGTGCATAGCCTAGGGGGCGGAACAACGAACGACTCGAACCCGAAGACTCCAGAGGTGAACTAATCATTTCTGTTTCCGGTACAGAACCTATGGGGATGTTGCGGCGCATGCGTGGTCAAACATAAACGAATCACTCTCTGAGACAACACGTTGTTGCTCAGTCATATTAAAGATTTATTCAAAATGAACAAATCATTCATGAATGACACATCACGAATATCTTCAGGCCAGGATTCGTATCAAAGCTGTGACGTTCTGGGAAGATTAGGCATTGTATGCTTGAATTGTAACAACTTCCTGTTTAATAGCAGTAATTGCACGCTTTAGCACGTAGCTAAGTGTTGCTAGCATGTTTTACCGTGTTTCTAGCATGTTGCTAGCATATTTACGACTTGCTGGCATATTTTAATATGTTGGTAGGAGTGCATCACTGTGTAAAACATGTCACTTCCTGTTGCCAGTAGGTGGCACTATGACTATACCTGAATATTGGCATGTAGATGTCTTCAGGCCAGGATTCAAATGGGAGGGTCAGCTCCAAATAGGTGCAACTTTATACTTGCCATCACTTCTGGATTTTTGCCTAAATTCCAAGTATGTGTCGCTGCAACCCGAAGACCTCTGAGTGGGAGGTACTTACACCGCAAGTGGGTGGGATTTAGCCAAAAATCCAGAAGTGATTGCAAGTATGTGGAAATCCGCAATCGCACAGAGTGCAAAGGTGCGCGGTGATAAATGATGACAAAAACATCGATTTAAAACTAAATATCAACACTTTTTCTTGTAGTTTTAATTTAATTTCTAACAGCTTTGTCATTGTTGTATGCATGTCCAATGGGCGGGCTTGTCAGTCAGTCAGTTTAATATGCATAAACATGCATGTAATAAAAATGTGATGTTTTATCCCAACACCCTTTTCCCTTATAAATAAGCCTACTATACAGAACCAGACATAAACTATCCATTGGTGTCAACAAACATCTACCTTCAAAAAGTGACAAAGTGACTCTGAATGGCCATTTGACCCCTAAAAACAGGGACCGCCTTAATTTTTTTAGGGTGGAGGGCAGAGCTTTATCATTACTTCCCAATACATCACAGCTGTGTTTTCTCTCCCAACTGACAAGAGCAGTGGTTTTCAAAGTGGGGGCCGCCAGGGGGCCTGAACAATTTGGTGTGAAAAATAAATACATGATTTGTTATATATATGCATTACTATAACGTGTTATTTGTAACAATACATATTAAAATCACATTTGCTATATCTAACTTTCTAATTGCTAAACAGACAAAACATCAACATAAAAAAGGGGGGTATGTTCAGAAGTCTGTATTTTAAATGTGTTTTAAAGACATCTTGCAAAAAGGTGGCCTCGGTCAAATGTCAATGCCATTTGTGGGGCCTTGCCCTGGAAAAGTTTGGGAACCCCTGGACAAAAGCATCATGCATAGACAGAACTGAGTGTTAAAGTAAAATCACAGTGCCATCTGTAGGCTAAACTGAGACATTGACATTTCTGTATTGGTGGTGATGGATGTTTATAATAATCTGTCAGTACAGTTATTTGCACGTTGTAGCCTTTTTAACTAAAGCCGTGAATGAATGAATCAATGTTCCTGATATGTGTCGATTGAAGATTAATACTATTTTTAAAGGGTGTGTATTAGAGATGTACCAATGAACAGGCCAATAATCGGTATCAGCTGATAAAGGCAATTTTTCACGCTATCGGCCGATAGTTTAAAAACATCCGATAATCAGGGCCGATTATATCCTGTCAATCATAAGAGGGCCGGAAAACACATCAATTGCGTGCTGTGTGTAAAGATGTCTCGTGTGTGGAATGATGACAAAACTGTAGTTTGTAAGCTCTGTAAACCCTGCACTGCTAAAATCTTACACTGGACGCTGCAGCAGTGAAGCGGGAGTTTCGGCGTCAAGTCTAATGTTTTTTTTGCTGTGCTGCTCGCGCTGAATTAAAGCACCAGTACACCGTTCAAAGATTTAAATGAAGATGAGTTGACAAAAAAGTATATATTGCATAGAAAAATATATTTGTAGTGTATTTCATATCCAGTTAATGTTAATATATAAAAAGTTTATATTATATATTACCAGTTTAATGTTCAATGATGAAGTAGAAATGCTTGTGTTTGTGGAGAGTGAATGTGAGACTAACAGGAGGTTTTTTAGAATTCAGTCAATTAATTCTGTTAATATGAATTAATAACATTCAATAAGTTAAGAAATCTTACTTTAATCTTCAGAATTTAGTTCATGTGTTAATGTTAATTTGAATAATGTGTTTTCTGTTTATGAGACCAGTTACTGTGTAAAAACTTGTTGAAATGGAGAGAAAAAAGTTTTTATTCGCATTTCTTTCAGAATTGTGGAATTAATTATTATTCATTTAAAAGAAGGTATAAAAGGCAGAACTATTGGTATAGGCTGATATCACTCTGAATAAGTGGTTATCGGTATCAGCTGAGAAATTTTGTATCGGTGCATCTTTAGTCTCTATGTACCTTCCAGGAAACTTCATCACCATGCCTATACAAAGGGTTTCTGTGTGAACTCCCTAAATGTGGGAATCTCGACTGAATAATTTGTGGTAGTGGGGGACTGCGGTCGCACTCTCTCTCTCTGCATTCGCGCATTATATATTTGAATGTTTACGGTGTTTTTTTGAAAAATTATACAGAAACCCCATTAAAAACAGTATTGGACTATTGTGATTTTAGAGTACTTGTTATGATTAAAAAAGCAGTTCTGCTGAACGTTGTAGATATCATTACATATTCAGAAGCAAGTGTCAATAAATTTAAAATTAGTACACACTTAATTCACCTTTCGCCGGCAGTTTGATTGACAGGCGATCTGACCAATCATAACGGCGATATTATGTGCCTCGTTGCTATCCGCCATTTCGTCCGCCAAACAAACTAGGCATAGCTTCTGCATAGCTTCTGGCAGTGTTCCTGAGGACTCTTAGCCCATTTCTCATGAGCAATGGCCTTGCGTGCTGCACCCACCTTCTTCAAATCCCTCCAGAGATTTTCGATGAGGTTCAAGTCAGGGGCAAAGCAACCCCAGAGCATCACGAGCCACCACCATGCTTGACTGTGGACAGAGTGTTCTTTCATCATTATTCTTCCTCCAGACATACCGTTGATACATCATACCGAAAGGTTCCAGTTTTGTTTCATCACTCCACAGAACAGAATCCCAAAAAGTCTGTGGCTTATTTATATGATTTTGAGACGACTTTTCTTGTGTTTTTGGGTCAGTAGTGGTGTACGTCTTGGAGTTCTGGCATGGAAACCTCCTGCGTTTAATACGCGCCATACTGTGCTCACTGAAACCTCAGTGCCTGTTGCCACCAAATCCTGCTGCAGGTCTTCTGCAGTCACTTGAGAGTTTTTCACAACCTGCCTTCTCAGAAATCTGCTTGCAGCCAGTGATAGCTTCCTTTTTCTGCCCTGTCCAGGTATTTCATTCATTTTCTGGCCCTAGCCAGTTCAGGTATTTCATGTATTCCAGCTCCAGCATACCTGGTGCAACTAATGAAGCCCTTGATTAGCTGCATCAGGTGTGCTTGAGACAACACCTGTTTTGCATATTTGTACTGTTGTGAGGGATTCTATTTAGGGGGTTGAATAATTGTGAAACTGAAGAAATCATTACATAGTTGCATTTTCAATTGAATTTTGGGAAACCACTTGAAGCATTCATTTTCTTGAACTATTTCAATTGCTTTTGTTTGATTTGTTCATTGAAAACAGCTGAAAGTCTGTCAGTTTTGACAATAAAGCTGATTTGCAATGGGGGTTGAATAATTTTGATTGCAACTGTATGCGTGTTCAAAGGTAACACAATTATATATAAACTGCATCTTTTTAACTGTGTAGCACAATCCTAGTTTTATTTTGTACATGTTTTACAAGTTGTCATAACCGGAGAAATGTATTTTTAAAAGCTTAAAGTTACTAGGATAGTTAACAGATAGCCAATGTTATGTCATTACAGCACACTATAGGCTACTAATGTTACCGTAGTGAGCTAACGCTAGCTATGATGACTTACTGAATGTAACGTTATAAATGCATACTGCTTTTGCTTTTTAATGATTGTAATAGTGAATAGAGAGCTATATACCCAGCTTTACAGGAACAGTGTTGCTCCTTAATGTTATTATCCTCAGTCTCAATTGCTAGGTGATGCTGTAGTTCAGTTTTAAGGCCTGTTCACACCGGGATGTTTTTTCAGCGTGGTCCGTTTAACACCCTATGTCTAAATCAATGGCTGTCAACGGGAGTGATCACTCACTCACTCACAGCGTGGAGTCAATTTTTTAATGTCAAGGGGTTCGGGTTTTTGTTTTTTTGTTTGTTTTGACGCTCCACTTTTGTTCAAATGCCCGTAGCCACTGAAGTTGCATAAAAACCAATGCTGTGTATGAAACCACTCACTCGTTCACTATTCCATATATAATGAATAACATTTGAGTCCACTATATGGGGAAGAAGTGAAGGAAAATGAGTGAGTGAATTCACACACTGATAATGCATCAAAGAGCACTGTGTTGCGGACATTATTGTTATTGTATCGTAAAACAGTAAAGTTCATTTCCTCACTGTTCATTTGTCATGTTTATTGTATTAGTTGATAATAAAGAGAACAAAAACAACTGCTTGTCTATTTACTATTAGTCTTATTTAATATATGTAATAAATATATTTATTATATTTAAAAATAAAAAAGAGAATAAAAACACTACTGTCTTTCACATTTATTTTATTTGTTCATTTTTTTAAAAAGAACTAGTTTTGCTGGGTTTTTTTGTCGAGGGGTTTCCTGTCAGTGTCCTCGAACTGTCTCCTGGAGTAAACCTGCTGTAAAATCTACTCCGTCTGGCTAGTTCTGGTTTTGGCAGAACCAGAGGAGAAGAAAAAGGCGGATTTCAGAAAGAATAACAACTTGATGGCGTGCTTTGTTAGACCGAAGATGACACCTATCGGTAAGAAGACAGTCCTCTGCCATTTCTTAAGTCTGCCTGTGAAAGTCTGTGGGTATTATAAGTAATCTAGGAATTTGTCTTTATGCAATTTTGTCAGTCATTAGAAGCTCTGGTGTTTTATGTGTGTACTTCTCTGCAAATAGACTGGCTGTCCTGATGTGATGAGGCCAAAGAATGTGCAAGTTATTCTCATACTCACACATCCATGGAGAATTGGGCGGCAAAAGTAAAAAGTTGAATACTGATGTTGTGGTCCTGAACAAGCTTCATGAATTACTCTTTGTGTCTTTTTTTTTCTTCTAGCAAGGTCATGTTTATAATTGGGTTGGGATACGATGTTATAAAGGTTATGATGTCATGAATTTGTAAACTGTTATGAAAACCCTCAATGAAGTTGGCACCTATAGTAATGTGCTGCTATACTTTTGTTATGTGTTATGATTAAATACCTTTTTAAGGTGTTCCTTTGAGTTGTCGGTACAGAGGAATGCTGAAATGTCTGGTGCGATTCTGTTGAAAAGAGATTTAAGGTGCAGAGTGATGAAAGAATGTATTTAAATTACAATTTCTTTTAACAGAGAAGGTAATTAAGCCATTTGGCCCTCTTCATGGGACCCAATATCCTGCAAAGTTTCATTTGCAAGAAAAAAATAATGGTAGGATAGTTGTGGTAAGAACAGAGAGAGTCAGCACTAATAGTTCTATACTACTAATAGTTCTATACTACCGTAGGACCGTAGCTGGCCTGGTATTCAGAGCGTCGGTGCTTGTCTCCAAAATGAAGGTTAGGTTTGCTCCGAAAGGTCGAGGCAAAATGGCGTGAAGTTTTCACCGGAGGTAAGTGGATAACTTGTGGTGAACCAAAGTTCTCCGCATACTTAGTCACCCGTCGAGACCCGCTATAGCAATGAGAGAGAGAGCGAGAGTTAGAGAAATCAGGTTCATCTGGGCATAAGGTATACAAACAATAACCCAAGGTTCACTCCAAATAAATTTATAATGACAACTTAAAGATGACTCAGTTAGTGTTTGTTTTTTTAATAGTTACCATAGTGTGTTGATATTGGGCTGATGAGCCATTATACTCTCTAGTCTCTCCTGCTGGGCTGGCATCAACCTTCGTTCTTCAAGAAAACAACCAAATCAACACACAGTGTGTATTAGAAACACAACAAATGTGATTAGACTGTCCAATAGAACTAGGTTTAGGCTCTTGTAGTGCCATATACCATATACCTGTCATAAATATCTTGTGTCTTGCATAAGTATTTGACCCATTTGAAAGTTTCCACGTTTTATAGTGTTACAACCTGGAATGAAAATGGACCTAAGTGGGATTATATGTAACGAACATAAAACATATTCCATAATATTCAACTATAAAACATGGAAAAGGGGGTGAATGCTTATGCAAGGCACTGTAGTTTATTTTAACAGTGCTGTATTGCTTCAGAATTTGTTTTAGATGCTGATTTCAGTATACTTAGTGGATGATAAACTGTTTAAAATGAGCATTGATGTGAGAGGTACCTCTTCTGAGGACAGGGGGCAAAGCAGGAGCTGGGAGCTTAGGGAAGCGCTCCATCTGAGCATTTCCAGAAGTGGATGCCTGTGGACCGTGGCGTGTGGTAGCTTTCACCAGAGGTGGCAGTAAGCACTGATCTTTCTCTAAGCTCTGATCTGTCTGTAAGCACTGATCTATCAGTAAGCACTGATCTGTCTGTAAGCACTGATCTGTCTGTAAGTTCTGATCTATTGGTAAGCACTGATCTGTCTGTAAGCACTGATCTGTCTGTAAGTTCTGATCTATCGGTAAGCACTGATCTGTCTGTAAGCACTGATCTGTCTGTAAGTTCTGATCTGTCAGTAAGCATTGATCTGTCTGTAAGCTCTGATCTGTCTGTAAGCACTGATCTGTCTGAAAGCACTGATCTGTCTGAAAGCACTGATCTGTCTGAAAGCACTGATCTGTCTGTAAGCACAGATCTGTCTGAAAGCACTGATGTGTATGGAAGCACTGATCTGTCTGAAAGCACTTATCTGACTGAAAGCACTGATCTGTCTGAAAGCACTTATCTGTCTGAAAGCACTGATCCGTCTGAAAGCACTTATCTGTCTGAAAGCACTGATCTGTCTGAAAGCACTGATCTGTCTGTGAGGGAAGGAAACACAAGCAGTATTAAGCAGGATGAATAAATTGATCAGTTTAATCAACACAAGGTAATGTGGATGTATTAGTGGTTGTTTACAGCCCCTGGACCACCTGGGGTACCCATTATTTAAAAAATAGATATGGAAAAGACTTTACTAACATTTGGCAAAATATTTTATGTACCAGGCAGTCACAGGATGCCATTTTTGGTTTAATTATTACTTTGGTTTCTAGTCTTTACATGTTCTAAAGACCACACCAAAATACCTCTAGATAAGAATATGATTTCTTGACAGGACTTTGTTCTGCTGTTTGACTGACTATTTCAGTAAAGTGACCAGTAAATGATGCCTTAAATGGTCAGGTGGGCACGATAATGTTTGGAGCTAAAATATTCAGGAAGGTAGATCTCCAGGAGTGTTGGTGAAAACTGGCCTAGCATGATTATTTTATGGCTATATATTTTTCTTATCAGTTGTATTCAATTTTAGGTACAGGTAACCCAGCTCACATTAAAACCTGTACCTGTGTACAAAAATATGGGACAAATCTCAGCATTATATTTTTCAATTGAGCGCATCAGGTGTGGCAACCCTATGTCAAGTTTGGAAACATTTACTCAACACTGTTGTATTTAAAAGTCAAAATGTAAAACTTTACCTTCGCTGTCTTCAAGCTAGAAGTCATTTCCTTTGTTAATGTGTTCTCATGAACCACATCTTTTGCACAAAACAGTTTATGTATAGAGTGCATGGCTGCACGTTAACGTCTTCTTTAACGTGTTTTAAATCTGAGTAGTTGTCCTTGCGTCTGGATGATATACCTACAATGATATACATACACTATTACAAGTCACTATTAGAATTTTAATTCTAAATTCCAATTCTAACTTCTAATTTCTATATAAAATGGCGGCCTTTTGTGAGACATTAAGATTCCGAACACTCAGTGCTGAGTGTTGACTAAATAATTAGGGTCCTGTGTTACATTGTCTATAGATTAAAGCTTTTTAAATGATAAATTATGTATAAGTTATAAATAAACATGAGCACGGGCCACTGTCTACCTGCATACCATCTACATTCATTCCTTCAATAAATACAAATATTTTACAATGTGTAACAAGTCACTATCTAAATGAAACATTTGCTGTGCTGTTACATGGCCTGTGCACATTCCATCTAAAGCATTTTCATTTCCTAAGAAATGTTGGGAAAACAAAAACGAGACAAATGTGTTAGTCCACCTTAATGTCACAGTGCGGTAAAATTAGTTTTATATTCGTGAAAATGCCCATTACATTTTCCGTGTCTATCACATCCTCAAGCCAAACCAACTTGGAAATGCATGAATAGGTTTTCATTACACAGCACAAAGCTGAATATTAAAAATGCAGAATTATTTCATATCAATTTTATTATCCCTATCAATCAATTAAACAATTGAACCATTTGTCATTATGACATCACACCAAATGTGAAATGTTCATTATTATTATTATTGGCAAATTTCATTATGGATTAGTTGGGTCTGTGACATCACTCTGGATATCCCCCCATCACTTCACAATGGTGAAAAATGCATTTCTATGAATAAAACACATCTACAAAACAGCGGAAGTCACAGAGTGAGCTGCTGCAGGAAAAGTGTATGATCCAGGTTGTACCAAGCATGAGAATGTTTTATATTTAGTGCTTCAAACAAACTTGTAAGTGTATTAACGTGGTTTGTCGTGTCAGATCCTGCAACAGATGTGTGTGCTGTATAATGTGTTCCAGACATGTTTTCTTCAGCACAGAAATGACATTTTTACCGTTATATCCTTATCTGTAAATGTTAGAAATTCATGGCAGTATTTCCATTTTACTCGTCCTTACAGCGAGTGAGTCTCCATTAAACTTCACTGAATGAGCGCAAGTCCACGCATACGCATCAATCAAACAGAGCGCAATAGAACGCAAGCGCAATAACTGACTAAAATATTAATTTTGATCAAATATGTTGTTTGATGGTATATTCAGCGATATTTAGAAACAAAAGTAATTGTGTTTATGAGAGCAGTAACTGTAATGGGGTTAGAACATGTAATTGTATATGAATGTAAGAAGTGTCATACATTTACAGAATAGAGTAACATGTTACTGTGTCCAGATGAGTGAATGTGTGTGTTACTGCAGAACATTCAACCCCTTACCAGTAAACACTTAGTTTGTGCTTTTGTTTTTCTTTTTCCTTTTTTTTTTAAATTTTTTTTTTTTTTAACATTTTTAATATCGCGATGTAACTTGTGCTTTAAAGCTTATATACAACTAGTTTAAATTTTTTTTGCTTTCAAAATATAATGTTAATATTTTTTGAAATCCTTTGCACAATGTATAACATGGTCCACATAGATGCATTTAATAGCTTTTTCATAGCCTTCAATTTGCATAGTGTTTGAAAGACAACATTGGGCAGAATGTTAAATAACATTTTTATAAATAATTTTTTTTTACAGAAAATAAAAATTGGCATTTTTAATCCAACCACTCGATTGATCGAAGAAATAAATCAATAGATTAATTGATTCTTAAAATAATACTTAGTTGCAGCCATAAATACGAGGTGACCAAATTCCCTTAGTCATTCACAACAATGGGTAAGACCAGGGAATATGACTGTGATGTGCAGCAAAAGGTTGTTGAGCTTCACAAAATAGGAAGTGTCTATAAGAAAATAGCACAAGCATTGAAAGTGTTCATTTCCACCATCAGGGCAATAATTAAGAAGTTCCAGTCAACTGGAAATGTTATGAATCAACCTGGAATTGGACGCATGTCTATATTGTCTCAATGCACTGTGAAGAGCATGGTTTGAGTGACCAAGAAATCTCCAAGGATCACAGTTGGAGAATTGAAGAAGTTAGTTGTGTCTTGGGGTCAGAAAGTCTCCAAAACTACAATCCGATGTCACCTACATCACCACAAGTTATTTGGAAGGGTTTCAAGAAAAAACCTCTACTCTCATCCAGAAACAAACTCAAGAGTCTTCAGTTTGCCAGACACTACTGGAACTTCAAATGGGATTGGGTTCTATGGTTAGATGAAACCAAAATAGAGCTTTTTGGCAAACACCAGAGATGGTTTTGGCACTCACAGAGTGTTAGCCATATGGAAAAGTATGTCATGCCCACAGTTAAATATGGTGGAGGACCTGGACATTTTGTTAGGATACATGACATCACAGACTCTATCAAATATCAACAGATATTAAATGAAAATCTGACTGCCTCTCCCCGACAGCTTAAAATGGGCCGTGGTTGGATCTTCCAGTAGGACAATGATCCAAAACATACATCAAAATCAACACAAAAATGGTTTACTGAACACAAAATCGAGGTCCTGCCATGGCCATCCCAGTCCCCTGACTTGAACCACATAGAAAACCTGTGGGGTGAACTGAAGAGGAGCGTCCATGAGCATGGACGTCCATGAGCATGTGATGGATCCGGAGAGATTCTGTATGGAGGAATGGTCTCAGATCCCTTGCCATGTATTCTCCAACCTCATCAGGTATTATAGGAGAAGACTCAGAGCTGTTATCTTGGCAGAGGGAGGTAGCACAAAGTATTGACTAAAAGGGTGCCAATAATTGTTGCACACATATTTAACAAAGATTTTTTATAAGTCTGTGTTTTGTTTTCAATTGTCTGATATCCATGAGAGCAGAGTATTTTTGTGAATTCTTTTAACAAAAAGAGCAAAAGGTTAAACAATAAAGACAAATTTTCACAGCCTTCTTTGTTCATATTTACCAAGGGTGCCAATATTAGGGCAAGGTACAAACAAAAGTGAATGACTAATCCTAAACAACTGAAAATGTAGTCTGGCTCTGTACATACACAAAGCTTTGGTTAAATTCCCGAGTATTTATTCAGATTAGCTCAAATTGATTCTTCTGTTTAATCGTTTGTTCATTCATTCATTCTTTCATTTGCTCAGTCATATGAGGAAGGAGAGAAAAATTATTTTCTTACTAAAACCATGACCATTATTGCAAATTCAGTGCTAAACAATTCTTCCCTGTATATGAGATCCATAATGTTCAGCAGAACTACTTTTTTAATCCTAGCATGTACTCTCAAATCACAATAGTCAGTCCAGAAGTCAGTAAGAATATTTTCAACAATTTTATGAAGATTGTTTGAAAGCCTTGAAGTTGAAGTTAGCAGTTAAACTGATAAGAACAGATTTTGTCACCGTGGCATTATTATTATTATTATTATTATTATTATTATTATTATTATTATTATTATTATTTTTACATCCACATCTCTTTCTCTTTAAGACTAAGAGTTCAGAAGTGGTGGAAATTAGGGGGGCAGGAGAATTAATGAGTTTTTTTTTTTTGACAGTAGAGAAGTACAGAGCACCTAAAGGGACATGGTGGTGGAAAAAAATGGGATGGGAGAATTTTTTTTTCTAAAAGCTTTTGCGTTCCCTCGCAAAACCTGTTGAGTTCGGTCAAACACTTCCTGTTTATTTTCCCATTGGTAGTGGTTCAGACAGCTCCGTAGGATTACAATGGAGTGGTTCCTAGAGTTTTATTTTGAAGTTGGACTCAAAGAAATGCGATCTGTGCTTAGTTTGAGGCACGGTTTTGACGTAAGTGAAAGATGCCTGAAAAGGATATTACGCGAAAGAGCATTGTCTTAACGAAAAAATTACTCAAGTGATGCTGTGAATATACAAGTGCGAACCACCACGCAGAAGTCTCTCGCGAGAACACAGGTTTCGTGAGAGAACACAACAGGAAGGCTATCTTTGTGAGGGAATGCAAAACTTTCTCGGGGAATGCAAAAGTTTTGTGAGAGAACGAAAAAGCTTTAAAAAAAATTTTTTCTCCCATCCCAAATTTTTTCCACCATCATGTCCCTTTAGGGGCTCCGATCTGTAGGTGCTCCATAGAGAAGAGTGTTTTGGGCCTAGAAGAGTTATTAATCAGAGCAGAATAGTAGGATGAGCGTGCATCATTTAGTGCAGATTGTGTCCAAGTACAGTCAGACCAATGTTCTTGTAAAGGCGAGGCGTCATCCCGCAGCTTTAAGAGCACGGAGTTCCTGTGTGTACCAGGGGAGGAATGAATGGACAGGACATATCTACACTTAAGGGGGACATATAAATCAAGGGCCTTAGAAATACATTTGTTATAATCAGTGATGATGTCATTTGGACATGATAGTTGCATGACATCTTTAGTAAAAGATTGTTGCAGTGATGCAGAGAAGGATACAGGATTAATGGAGGTCAAGTTACGAAAAGAAACCAAAGATTTTACAGCAGACATGGAGAGAGGAAATTCACAGCTCAATTCCATAAATAAGTGGTCAGACAGTCCAATCTGAGATCTGGATACACTGACATTGTTTAGACCACGAGTACATATCAAATCTAAGATATGGCCGTGTGTGTCAGTTTGAAAATCAACATGTTGTACGAGGTTGAAACATTTAAGCACAGATAAAAGTTCATGGGCAGCACAATCAGTATCAACATATATATTGAAATCACCAAGTAATAACACAGGTGGACATATGGCACAGGTAAGAGTTAACAGCTATGATAGTTTGCTATAGAAACGCAATAGAGGATTAGGAGGCCGATACACAAGCACAACAATCACTTTAACAACACAATATTCAAAGGTGGTAATGTCATGAAGAACATATTTTTGATGTGAAAGCTGCTACTATATACAACAGCTAAACTGCCTCCTCTTGATTTCGAGTGAGGTTTAGCCGACGCAGATTCATGTGTAAATTTTCATTAGGGATTTGCCATGTTTCAGAAAGCAGCAATATATCCAGGTTTTTCGCAGTCAGCGACTACGTTTAAATGGACAGCAGTAATTGTTGACCTTATTCTGAACAAGACATTATTGTGATTAAGGTGTTTACATGAGTCGCTTTTAGAATACTCCTTTCATGTACCCGTTTTACATGTTATAGAACATAGTGTGATTAACAGCACACGTCATTACGTCCCCACGCCACGCCGTCCGACGTTTCCCCCAGAATTTCACATATCAACATACAGTTCGTCTTCGTTATGCTTCCGTATACAGTTTTGGGTGTTTTTTTTATTTTTATTTTTACAAACGCTTCAAGTGCAGTTAATTATTTGTCATGCTATACATGTAAATAGACGACTGCTTGAAGCCGTGGGAAGCATCCCAAACCGCATACTTACCGTCTGTATAGTAGCCGAGATACATGTATTTCTCCTATTATAGGCCTATAGTAGGTAATTACGCGGTTTCGGACGCAGCCGTGCTCTCTTGTTTGCCGTAAAACGGTTGAGCACTGCCGTGTGTGATTGTGTCCTGTCGCAAAATGCGGTGAAAACTCTCACATGACGTTAATAATGTGATTAAGGTGTTTACATGTCTGCAATACACGTCGATAATGCGACTAAAACAGGAGTACTCCACCTGTCTTAATTCGATTAGGGTTTACTTCGAGTATGACCTTAATTGGATTAAGGGAATTAAAAATTGCTGTTTACATGGTAGTTTCATAATCAGAGTATTGTCTTAATCCGGTTAATATTGGATTATTGTTGTCCATGTAAACGTACTGATTGTGGTGCAGAGTTTTGACGCCTTATCTGTCAGGGACCAGCAATTATACAGAGTGATAGCAGGATAAAAACAGTTAGGTAATGTAGATCGCTGTTCCTCTGGTAGTTCTCATGACATAGTTAATAGGGAATTATAATTCCTCCCACGTTGAGCAGATGACCGACGTGTAACGGATGTCTGTACGAGATAACCAGATGGAGGGATTGGCAGTAAATGGGGTGAACGATGGATGTATCGTGGACAGCGAGAAATCCCAAGTGCTTTGCAGAGACCGTATGTAGCTGCATCCAACCCGGGTCGAGTGTTCAAACCCCGCAGTTGCAAGGATGAATAGCTATACGTCATTATGAGAACACATCCAACCAAAAAGCCTAGAGCTGACACTACGTGCAAGCCAGAGGTGAGTGATTTGAGTCCGAGAGTAGACATTATTACTACTGCGGAGTTTGTGGATTCTGCCACCACAGCAAGGCAGTGAAACCTACCCGTTTTCTGAGAGGCAGGAGGTAACCCACCAGCCAAAAGAACTGACCACGTAGTTAACGAGAGCGTGGAAACTCACTCAAAGAAAGTAAGAAATTATGGCAAGCTAAATTACTTACTGCAGAAGGCTAGCCATAATCTAACTAGTAACTTAAGCTGTTAGTTGATTTTAAGGTAGAGTTCTGATAATGGGAATTTGTAATTAAAATTGAGATTAAGACTAAAATGTGGGTAATAGGATGCTTAGATGACTGTCTTAATTTCGCATATGGTCGATTATATGAGGCGCCAAACTGGACAAAAGTGAAGCGAATGGGAAGAGAGAGAACGACAAAAATGAGCGAGACGCGCCGAGTGAGTCCGAAAGTGCGCGAGAGCGACCGAATGTGTGTGCGAAATGGAGTGAAAGTGCGCGAGAGAGGCCGAGTGTGCGCGACAGAGGCCGAGTGTGCGCGAGAGAGGCCGAGTGTGCGCGAGAGAAGCCGAGTGTGCGCGAGAGAGTGAAAGTGCAGAGTGAAGGTTCCTTCTTTTGGGAGTCAATAAATCGTGCGCTTTGATTTTTGAAACTTTGCAGACGTTTTTACATTCACAAACAGCTCATTAACACACTACATGAAAGGTAATATTTGAAAAACCATATTAGGTGCACTTTAAAATCTCAGGCTTCTTATTAAAACAGAAAACAGGTTTGGAAATACATGTTGCAGAAAAAGACAAAATGGATAGGATTGATGCATGAGATTTATAAGTGCCTTGGAACAAATAGTTTTTCTTCATCATCACCCTGGACTGTATTTCTAGAATAATCTGAATAGATCTTGACGTTTAGTGTGGGAAGATGTCTTGAATTTTTTAATCTATTTATAATTACAAAATCTTGACACAATTAAAAGGAAAAGAAAGGTAAAGGGGGGAAAACACACAACTATTGTTTATTATTATTGTTTATTGTGAAAATGAAGCTGTCACTCAGCTTGGACCCGTCCCAAACGGTCTTAAACTACTCCGGCACAGGAAACTCTCTCTGTTAATAAAGAAAGTATATAGAAAGTATTTCATTCGAAAGCTGCGTGGCTGATTCATTCCAAAAATGCCAATGAAGTGAAAAAGTGAAACTGATTAGTAAAGAGTTCACTCACATAATCATCATCATCTTCCTGAGGAACCAGAATGTTCATTTCTGAACTCTTGGCACTGATCTTTTCACAGTTGAGAGACTTCTTACTCAGGTAGATGTGGCATCCCTCTGTCTTATACATGTACATGAAAGACAATCACATTCTGTATTCAGATATTTTTTTTAGCAATGCTACCAGATGACTTTGTGAAGAGTATATTCAGAAAGTATATTTCTATTTTTCCCCTTAATTTGTTATGTTACAATCTTACATAGCCCTTTTTCCTCATCAATCTGCACAACATAAACCATAATACAAGGCCTAATCATATTTTCACAATTTTATTTATTCATTTTCTCATTAACAGAGGAGAAACTGGATGCCACCCCTCCCCTCCCCTCCCCTCCCTGAGAGGGCAGCCAATTTAGAATTTTTTGGACACCTGGCTGTGGATGGCTGCAGCATCATCATCATCAGGATTTGAGCTTACGATCTTTGTATGATTGAGAGAACACCTTTCTGTTGTCTATACATATTTAACCAGGAAGGTTCCATTGAGATAGTACAGTCTCTTAAGTCCTGATCAAGAGGGCAGCACATTTAAGTTTCACAGTAAAATTCAACAGAAATAGCAAATACTTCAAGTACACATATTAAAAAAACAAACAAAAAAACCCAAACCCATACAGTCAATGTATTAAAACTGATCAATAAAAACAATTACACATTACCTTTAAAGCAGTTTCCAAAAGACCTTTAAAAGTACTCAAGAAGGAAGGATATCTTAGTTGATTACATTTGGCAATTCATTCCATACCCAAGGAGCATAAAAAGAGAAAGCTGTCTTACCAAATTCTGAACGTACCCCTGGGACTTTCAGACGAATTCGAGTTGTAGATCTCATGCAGTAAGTTAGTTTAAAGACTAAAAGTGAAAAGATTAGAAACATAGGAGGGTAATTTACCTAAAAGTGCCTTGGCAATGAATAAAAACACATGCAGTTTTCTCCTCTGATTTAAGGATGACCAAGCTAATGATTTATATAAAATACAGTGATGAGTACGTGACTCGCACAACCAACAAAGCGTAGAGCAGCATGATTGACAGCGTCCAGCTTTTTGAGTAAGGACGCAGCTGAATGCATATAAAAAATCATATATGTATATATATATATATATATATATATATATATATATATATATATATATATATATATATGCGTATATATATATATATATATATATATATATACTTTCACCTACCGTGGGTGGAGACGGAGGCAGTTGACGGTGACAAGGTCAAAGCAGAATAATCCAATGGGAATGACAAAATTTGTGTTCGTGAAATGGGCAGGGGTCAGGCGATCAGGCAAGCAAACAAACAAAATGATGCTAGGCAATAAATCTAGGTTGGGGACAGAAACACTGGTTAAAGTCATTAGCCCCCCCCCCCAAAGGGCCCACTCCTGGAGCAGAGTCCTTTCTGGGTCTATCCTGGGGTCGGGGTCCTGGACATTCAGAGTGTGATGGGTTGAAGTCTTTACATGGCTACGGGTGCAGGATGTCTTGCACCGGCACCCAGCACTGTTCCTCTGGCCCATATCCCTCCCAATCAACCAAATACTCCAGCTTACCCCTCCTGCACTGCGAGTTTAGGATATTTTTGATGAGGTAGGCAGGTTGCCCATCGATCACGAGTGGGACAGGATGGGTTTCGAAGGGCACATCCGTGGCTATAGGTCCCGTGATGACGAGTTTGAGTCATGACACATGAAAGGTGGGAGCTATGCAACTGTGTCGAGGTAGTTCCAAACAGTAGGTGACCTCACTGATCTGCTTGATGACATTGAATGGCCCTGTGTACCTTGGGGTATCTTTCTTGCAGCCATGCGGCTGTCTTAAGTCCTTGGTGGACAACCAGACCCTATTGCTGGGCTGGTACTGCGGGTGCTCGCTGCGGCGACGGTCAGCCTTGCGCTTGTAGGTGCGTGCAGCTTGTACAAGGCGCTGGTGGGTGCTGGCCCAAACCTGTTCACTCCTCTTGAACCACAGGTCGACTGCTGGTGATTCGGTGGGGTTCGCATTCCAGGGGAACAGTGGAGGCTGGTAACCTAGCACACATTGGAACGGTGTGAGCCCCGTGACTGAGTGACGCAGCGAATTCTGTGCATATTCGGCTCAGGGGAGGAATCTGCTCCAGTCCTCAGGGCTTGAGGCACAGAATGTCCTAAGGAACTGGCCATTCTCCTGGTTCACACGTTCCACTTGGCCATTGGCTTGTGGGTGGTAGCAAGATGTGAGGTTGATAATGATCCCCATCTTCTCCATGAAGCTGGACCATACCCTGGATGTGAATTGAGGTACGCGATGACTGACTATTTCCTCCGGGATGCCGAAGTACCTGAACACGTGCTGAAAGAATACTTAGGCTGAAGCCGGTGGGGAGGGCGTTTAGTGGAAAGAGCCTTACGGATTTGAAAATCGGTCCACCATCACCAGAATATTACCCTGGGATTCTGGTAGGTCTGTGACAAAGTCAATGGAGATGTGGGACCAGGGACGTTCAGGTATGGCTAGGGGCTTGAGCTTGCTGGCCAGTAGTGTCTGTGGAACTTTACATTGGTGCATGATGAGCATGAGGCCACTGCTCGGTGTACCTCCCTTGCCATATTAGGCCACCAGTACTTAACCTGCAACAGATGGTAGGTGCAGTTTGCACCTGAGTGACCCGTGGCAACAGCTGTGTCGGCCCGAACAATGAGTTCCTGACGGTGCTGCTCGGGCACAAATTGTCTTCCCGAGGGGCAAGCTGCTGGGATCTGTGACCTGTGGATGTTTGCTAAGGTTTGATCCAACTTTCACTCCAGGGCACTGATGATACAGGATGGAGGAATAATGAACTCTTCCTCCGAATCTCAGTGCTGTCCAGACGAGAAAGGGCATCCGCCTTAGTGTTCTTGGACCCGGGTCTGTATGACAGGGTGAATTGGAACCTTGCGAAGAATAGTGACCAGTGGGCTTGACGAGGTGATAAACGCTTGGCGGTACACAGGTACTCTAGGTTCTTGTGATCTGTGAATATGATGAAGGAGTGTGTTGCCCCCTCCAGCCAATGCTGCCATTCCTCCAGGGCTAGCTTTATGGCCAAGAGTTCTCTATTGCCCACATCATAATTATGCTCTGCTGGTGACAGTTTCCGGGAGAAAAAGGCCACAGGATGAAGTGTTGGCCTCTCTCCGAAATGTTGTGAGAGGACGGCTCCTACACCAGTCTCGGACACATCGACCTGCACCACAAATGGATTGGACGGGTCTGGGTGTTTGATGATGGGAGCAGTTGTAAATGCCTTTTTGAGTTGCTCTAGTGCGCTTGGGCAGCTGGATTCCAGGACAGGCGTTTGGGCTTTCCTCTCAGCAGGGATGTCAACGGGTGCGCTATGGAACTGAAACCTCTGATGAACCGCCTGTAAAAGTTTGCAAGTCCAGGAATCTCTGTAGCTCCTTCACAGTTAATGGAGTGGGCCATTCTACCACTGCCTGCACTTTGCCTTGGTCCATGGTGACCCCCTCAGGATTGACGATGTACCCCAGAAACAAGATGTTGTCCTTGTGGAATTCACAATTTTTGCCCTTGACGTAAAGCTGGTGCTTGAGTAACCTTTGTAGTACTTGTCGGACATGGTGGACATGTTCCTCCTGGGAACTGGAATAGATCCGCATGTTGTCGATGTTGTCGATAACGATACATCCCAGCATGTCCCTTAGGACGTCATTTATTAGGCACTGAAAGACAAAGGGGGCGCTGGAGAGCCCATACGGCATTGCCAGATATTCATAGTGGCCTGAGGTGGTACTGAACCTCGTCTTCCACTCATCTCCTTCTCTGATCCGGACCAAGTTGTATGCACTGCTGAGGTCTAGTTTAGTGAAGATGGTGGCAGCTTGGAGTTGTTCAAGGGTGACCAGAAGTAACGGAAGAGGTTAGCAATACTTGATACAACACTGATTAAGACCCCTATAGTCGATGCATGGCCTGAGCCCTACTCCCTTTTTGTCCACAAAGAAAAATCCTGCTGACGCAGGGGATGTAGATGGTCTTATGTAGCCCTGCTGCAGTACCTCCTGAATATACTCTTCCATAGCTCTCTGCTCAGTCTGTGACAATGGGTACACCCTTCCTCTGGGTGCCGTAGTTCCCGGAAGCAGATCTATGGCACAGTCGTAGGGCTGATGAGGTGGTAATCCGCTAGCCTTTTCCTTGCTAAATGCATCGCTGAGGTCATGATATTCGGGTGGAATGTGGACTGTAGCGGTTTTATTCGGGCTTTTCAATGGAGGTGGCCGCTAGTGAGATCACTGATGTCTGTAGGCAATGTGCTATGCAGTGGGCAGAACAGTGCATTATCTCCTTGTTTGTTCATGAAATACCTGGGTTGTGTTGTTCCAGCCAGGGGAGGCCTAGAATCACCGGATGTCTGGCGGACACTGTGACATAAAACACTATGCTCTCTTGATGGAGCGCACTGGTCTGGAGAGTGAGTGGCTCTGTACAATGGGAGACAAACCCCTTCCCAATACGGGCTCCATCAATGGCCTGGATCTTACGTGGCTGGATTAGGGGACGAATGAAGATGTTGTACTGCTGTACGGTGTTCTGATCGATGAAGTTCCCCGCCGCTCCTGAGTCAATCAGCACTTCTAAAGTACAAGACAATCCTGAGTATTCCACTACGACAGGTAGCACAAATGCAGGTTGAGATACGATCTGGGTTGAGGGACCCGAATTCACCCCTGGCTGATATGGTTTAGCCGTCCCGCTATCTCCTAGGTCACGGCGCTGCTTGAGAGGGCATTGTCTGATGAGGTGTCTCTTCTCACCGCAGTTGAAGCAACGAAACTCGCGATGCCGTCTCTCTCTCTCCCCCTCGTTGAGCCGCACACGCACCAGCTGCATAGGCTCAGCGGAGGCACCTTACACTGCAACAGCAGCCTCGCTACATACTGTGCAGCAGCTCTGTAGCAGGTGATCTAGGTGGATAGCCTGGTTAATGAGTCGAGGGTGAGTCGGTCATCGCTACAGGCCAGCTCTGTCATTAAATCTGGGTTCAATCCCTGGCGAAACATGGTCTTAAGAGCTGGCTCATTCCATCCACTTCTGGCAGCGACAGTGCGAAACTCTAGGGCATAATCTGCAACGCAGCGTGCACCTTGCTTTAGGGTTAGCAGTTCCTCCTCTGTCTCCTCGTTATCCGGAGAGTGATCAAAGACCAGCCGAAATCGATCTGTCAACTGTTCCAAGGACATGATGGTGCTGCTTCTTTGCTCCCATTCAGCCGTGGCCCAGAGTAGAGCTCTCTTGGATAACAGCTCCATGAAGTGGGTGATTCTCCAGGTCTCCGGTATCCCTGGGTAGCTCACAAAAAACAGGAAGCATTGGAGAAGAAAACCCCGACAGCATGCTGGGTCCCCGTCATATTTCTCCGGCGCCGGTATGGGAGGAATCTGCGCAGACGTCGGTGTAGCGACCAGCGCGGTTTGAACCAACCTATTCACCTGCACAGTCAGGTTGGCTAGCTGCTGGTTCTGGTTGCTAATCATTCTACCATGGCCTTCAATGGCTTGATGCCACAGCGGGTCACCCGCTGCTTTCATAGGAAGGCGAAGTAATCTTTCACGTACCGTGGGTGGAGATGGAAGCAGTTGTGGGTGACAGAGTCAAAGCAGAATAATCCAATGGGAAAGACAAAGTTTGTGGTTGTGAAACGGGCAGGGGTCAGGCGAGCAAGTCTACTGAACATATTACTTTGCAAAATCTGTTTGCTTCCAAAGTCTCTTAATTGCTGTGGTGAGAGTGTGGTGTGTGATTGGATGCAGGTGTGTGCGATTAGAACTCCGGGTGAAAGCGAGCGCATGCGTGTGTGGGAAGTGTAGTTCTCAGCGGCCATGTTTGTAGTCCGCGGTGCCTCCTGGGAACCTGAGTCGTGGCTTGGCTGTGATATGACATATACGATTGAGTATATGTCATAAACCATTTTAAAGCAACCTCTAAGACCTACATGCTTCAGTCTATGATCTACAGAATCAAATGCTTTTGAAAGATTAACAAATAAAGCCGCACAAGACCGTTTCCTATAAAGAACTGATCATATTATTTGTGACTAACATGGCTGCTGTAATAGTACTATGGCCCGATATAAAGCCTGATTGATCGTCATTAAGGATATTATTATTATCAGATAAGAATTGTTTTATTTGATTGTTTATGAAAGATTCAAATACTTTAGCTAAGACAGGCAGTTTGGAGATCGGACAATAATTATTTGGATCAGAGGGATCTCCACTCTTTAATAAAGGGACAACCATTGCCGATTTCCACATTCTAGGCATAATGTTATAAGTTAAACTTAAATTAACTATATATGCAATAGGCTCTGCCACGATATTTGCTGCAATTCTTAAGAAATAGTACTCAATCTTATCAGTTGCAGCTGATTTTTTGTTGTCTAATTTCATTAAAGCTTCATAGACTTGTGTGGTGGTAACAGGAGAAAATGTGAACAACTGCAAAGGACAATGTTGGATAGACTCGGAAGTTCCCGTACGAGCATGAGCATCTAAATAACTAGAATCAGTAATTGAGCCAGCAGAAACAAAGGAATTATTAAAAGTATATGCATAACATGTGGCCTGAGAAACTACAATTTAATCTAATATTTATCTGCAATAGTATAAGTACTAAACAAAAATAATCCCGGTAAAAAAACTTACTTTCTTACCTCAAAATCTGTTTTTTTTCTCTTTAGAATCTGTGTGTACCTGTTTCCAGCCTTGACACCAAAACTTTAACATCTTTCAGACCTAAGACCTTTAAAGACCTTTAAGACCTAAGTTAGGTTCATGAACCAATGAATCAGTTAGAAGCATACATTTGGCACCCATGGTTAATGGAACACTCTGGGGCCTATTGTACAGACTCAGTTTGACACATGCTCCAAAACACTGACTGAAAATAAAGGATTTGTAAAAGTCTGAGCTTTATGAAACATTATCTTTGGGCATTGGTGGGAGAGTGTATAACTGGGTATTAGATTTTCTGTTTGATTGAATCACTCAAGTTGGAACATCCTCCTCTATAGACAACAAGCGGGAGTGCAGGGTCTTGAACCCCACAGATTTCTTGTTACGGTAAAATGACAAAAAATACATGACATAAGTATAAATTTATTAGATAGTGTATGTTCCAGTGATATACTCTAATGTAGCCATTCTCACTACAGGACGGAAATATGATTTCTGTAGTCAGACAACTAACTGTAAATCAACTATTAAGCTGTTAACGTCTGTCTGCAATTGTGTGATTTCTAATGATCCCACGCCATCATGTGGTCATTATCAGACCTGCAGTCACAACCCTTTAAGTTTCAACCAGTGGTGTGGTATGTTTCATTTATCCGGAAGAGCCTGTTCATGGACATCGTTAAGTCTGAAGTGGCGCAGCCGTGAGAATCTGAAGAGAAAGAGAAAAGGGGGAAATGCATCTTTGGCGTTGTGCGTTTGCTGTCGTTTTAGGCATGGTTTGGTATTTTTCCGAGTCCGGATATTTTTTGGTCCAGGTGGCTTGCTGTGCGCTGGGTTTCCTTACATTCTATCTAAATGGAGGTAACAACAACGTTTGTGAAAGTAGCACCCAAACAGACTGTGCCGCTGATGAAGATACATCTCAGGTATTTGTTCTTTGTGTCTTTTTATGCCCAAGTATGTTCTCCACATTCTTAAGGCTCAATTATTTTTAGAACAGGTGTGTATATATACATTCCATCACGCATACTGAGTGCGATATGGAGAAACAGAAGATCTAAGAATGAGAAAGTGACTCAGTGGATGCTTAGGCGAGGTTGACACTGATGTTAATTATAAACACACCAAAAGAATGGTGTGTCATAAACTTTTAAAGTGTTAAAGTGTCCCATGATTTCAGTATTTCAGAACAATTGCATCTGTTACTGGAATTCCCAAGAGTTATTGCTGGAGAACATACCTAAACAAAGAGCAGTGTGAAGCTGAAGAAGCTATAAAAACAAGTCCAGGCAAAAGTATCAATCTGTAAAAAAAGAATCAGTCACACACAAAAAATAGCCTAAATTTTGCACGTCCTGAGAAGTATCATTTAATCCATTATTTAAAATGGAGAGAATAAGACGCAATTGCATTGAGAGGAGAGCATTATTTAGAAAAGGGACCAAGAAGACAAGGGTAACAATGAAGGAGCTGGAGAGATCCATGATTAAGGTTGGAGATGGGAGAGCTTAATGAAAGTACTGAGCCATATGAAATTTCATTAGGAATTTGCACAAAAGGCATGGTGGAGAGTCAGTAAACCTATTTAGAAAGTTTATCTGAAGATCATATTGATCCACCAAAACTGATGAGACTAAAATGTAAGTTTTTGGATGTGGCACAATGCAATAATATTTGGCGGAAACCCAACAGCACTCATCACCCATGCCCACAGTGAAGCATGGTGGTGCTAGCATCATATTGAAAGTTACATTCTTGGTTGGCAAGAAGAAAAAAAATATTCTTCAACATTTACTTTAAATGTTATGAGTTTTCTAAATGGGTTAAATGGGTTCTACATATAAATTTTAAGGGTTTCTCTCAAAGGATAAAGAATACTGCTTTTAGGGGTGTAAAGCTCCATGTCACCCATACCTGCAAATTAATTTGACTGAATTTAGTTGGTATTGTAAAGAACCTTCCACTGTTTCTCAGATGTTTACTCTGTGCATTAGAGTAGAAGGTAATAAAGAGTTAATAATTATACCAGTCAATTTCCTAACAGTTTCTGCTCCATAAAAGTAAGCTCTAACCATGACCAAACTTAGTACTTGCAGACCTAGCTGTTATCACTACCTTGATTTGATACCAGAAACGTTTTACTCTTTGTCTTTACTGCATGTTATCATCAACCTTGCACTAGTATTTTGCACCTAAATTGTGTGTACACATAAAGCAAGTATGTTCTTGGTGTCCATAGATGACAAACAACACACATTGGTGACATGAAATCATTTAGGGACTAGTTTAATATAGAAATCATACAGTGACATAACACAGAGATCCTAAGAGAATATCTGTGAATATAACCTAATATACACTACATTTCCCCAGGTCAGTCTAATGACATGAGGATTGATTACTTTTACCTCAAGTTTAATTTCAGGACTCAGCTGATTAAAAGACTGTCTAATTGCAAATCCACATCTGATAAGTGTTATTATTAATCTTGCAACAGCAGAAAAGTGAGATTGGCTGTATAGTGGGCAGAGATTATCCAGATACAGCAGTCCAAACTGTACAAAAAGCATCTCACCAGTCACAGTACCCAAAGATCCAGAGGTCACTTCAGCATGGTAAGTTATAACTTTCACTTACTCTTCAGAAAACTGTACAAAGTTGTTGATTCTCTAATGAGTCATATACAGAGTCACTCATTACCATTTTGATAGTTCAAAAGTCAAGTCAAGTGAGTTTTTATTGTCATTCCTCTATATAGCTTGTATACATTGGAATGAAATGTCATTTCTTCAGGACCATGGAGCAACAGTACATAGAACTACATAAAGTGTAAATACACTGTGTGAGACGAGTGCAAGACAATAAACACATTCTTATGTAGCAGCACAAGCATAACAGCAAATATTGGCAGCAAAAAGGAGTTCCATGATATAAAAGTGACTGATGCATTAAAAAAGCACCATTGTGGCTGTGTGTGTCTTGCAGTGTTTAAGTGTGCCTACACACACCTGGTCCTGCCATGGAGCACTGCTCCAGAACCTGGAGATAGTCAGCCCCTATATACAGCATTACTCACTGAATACAACTTTGTCATGGATGAGATCATTTACAAGGCCAAGGACTTGGATCTCTCAGTTACTGCTCTTGGCTGCATTCAGACCATCACCAAGCACCTTCGCAACACAAAGCAGTCAGAAGGGTAAGCATGCATCTGTATAGTTTTCTCCTGTGGCTCAAAATGTAGCACAAATTACATGGTGTGCATCAGCACATATTCAGTTTGCATCATTTATCATTCTTGTATGCATGGCACAGTCTTCTTTGTTTTCTGCTTCAAGTGGTTAGTGCTAGTCACAGCCTACTCTTGCAAAAGTGTGCAGATTGACATTGCTTCACATTTCCCTTTAAAATGTATAACCACTGATGCAGACAATTCAAACAAGATTACTACTTGTAAATGTCTCTGTATATGTAGCTGTAGTTTGTGTTTATGACTGTGCTATTAACTTGCCCAGGACCCCAGCATTCAGTTCTAAGGCTGAAGAGATGGAAGTTGTTAGAGGCTTCTGTAAGGCCCTCATACACAACCTTTTACCTAAACACCTCTGGGAACCAAATGTCTACTACTGTGCCCTACAAGAAATTCTGGCTATGAAAGGTTAGTGCTGTTTCCTTTGCTTGTGCACTCTGTGTTCCAACACTGCACTGGTCAGGAACATTCCACATAACATACAGTTGCAATCAAAATTATTCAACCCCCATTGCAAATGAGGTTTACTGTCAAAATGTACAGACTTTCAGCTGTTTGCGATGAACAAATCAAACAAAAGCAATTGAAATAGTTCAACATAATGAATGCTTCAAGTGGGTTCCCCAAATTCAACTGAAAATGCAACTTATAATGATTTCTTCAGTTTCAAAATGATTCAACCCCCTGAATAGAATCGCTCAAAACAGCACAAATATGCAAAACAGGTGTTGTCTCAAGCACACCTGATCCCACTAATCAAGGGGCTTCATTAGTTGCAACTGGCAGAAAATTTATGAAATACCTAGATGGGCAGAAAAAGGAAGTTATCAACGGCTGCAACCGGATTTCTGAGAAGGCACGTTGTGAAAAACCCTCGAGTGACTGCGAAAGACCTGCAGCAATACTTGGTGGCAACAGGCACTGAGGTTTCAGTGAACACAGTATGGCACGTACTAAATGCAGAATGTTTCCATGCCAGAACTCCAAGACGTACACCACTACTGACCCAAATGCACGAGAAAAGTTAGCTCAAATCATATAAATAAGCCACAGAAGTTTTGGGATTCTGTTCTGTGGAGTAGTGAAACGAAACTGGAACTTTTTGGCACGATGGATCAGCAGTATGTCTGGAGGAAGAAGAATGAAGAAGGAACACTCTGTCCACAGTCAAGCATGGTGGTGGCTCGGTGATGCCCTGGGGCTGCTTTGAATCCTCTGGCAATGGAAACCTGCAGTGCGTGGAAGGCAAGAAGGATTCAAGTATTCAGGAAATCCTACGAGAAAACATCATGCCGTCTGTGAGGGAGCTGAAGATTGGGCATCATTGGACCTTCCAACAGGACAGTGATCCCAAGCATACCTCAAATTCCACCAACTCTTGGTTGCAGAAGAAGTCCAGAAGAAGGCGGTTGCAGCACGCAAACCCAAGAATATTACTGAACTGGAGGCCATTGTTCATGAGGAATGGACTAAGATTCCTCAGGAACGCTGCCAGAAGCTATGCATCTCGTTTGCAGCGGGTCATAACAGCAAAAGGTGCTCCACTAAGTACTAACGATGCTTGCCATGAAGGGGTTGAATAATTTTGAAACTGGAGAAATCATTATAAGTTGCATTTTCAGTTGAATTTGGGGAAATCACATTCGTTTAACTATTTCAATTGCTTTTGTTTGATTTGTTCATTGCAAACAGCTGAAAGTCGGTACATTTTGACAATAAACCTGATTTGCAATGGGGGTTGAATAATTTTGATTGCAACTGTACGTAGCATTACAGAATGAATAATTTGTGTATATCAGGGAGAGATTATTTCTGAGTTTAACAACTGCCAGCATGTTTTCACTTACGTTGTTAGTGGCTTCCTCAAAAACATCAGTGGAATGTTCACCCACATTTAAAACATAATCTGTAAGAATTAGGACACAGTGCAGCTTATACTGCAATTCATTTCAGGGATTATTTTTTCTGCCATACATAATACATATATTCAGTATGTCAAATTCAAATGGTTAAAATTACCTCTATGTCAGTTACAGAATTCCATACGTTTAAGTGTTAGGAGTCAAAACCTTGATAATACCTGAACACATTTAATTCAGTTAACAATCATTCGACGTACATGTGTCAATTAAATTACACTAAAGCAACACCTGGCTTACTTACTAACTGTGAAATAACATACAAAATAAAAATTATAAGCTAATATTGAATACATTTGTCTTATTAATATATTAAGAGGTTGTATAGTGTTAAATATTAAGCAGAAATAATATCAGTCAAAATGAAATAAGAAAAAAGAGACCTTAACTTAGACAGTAAAACAATGAGAAATAACTAAATATTTCATTCAAATTCAGAAACATTTCTTTGGAGGCTTATTTAAGACACTCTTAAATGCTACTAGTAAGAAACTTTTCCTGCACATGGTATGTTTTTACTATAATAGTGATAGAAGTAATGGTATTAGAAAGATTATTAACTAAACATAAATGATATTTTATTTTAATTACATGTTGGTGTTAATGTTCGACCTTTGTTTGTTCTTTTTGTAGTAGTGGAATTTGTGACATTGCTCTCTGACCCAGACAACTTGAACCACCTAATCGTTTCTCAGTTGGACCAAGTGCCCTCAGGAAACCTGTTAGAGGTAGTGCATGACCCAGATAGAGACACTCCTTCCTCAAACTCAAGTGAGAACAATGATGTGTAAGTTTCATTATCACATCATGGTACAGTTACAGTAAGTACTGTGTTTCTGTTAACTTCATTTTAATAGTTGATTTATTTTCTCAGGCTACAAGCTGGGGCAGAGGAACATCCATGTGATGAAGGCAAAGCTAAAAAGAAAGGTGTTGTGGTTTTTTTTTTTTTTTTTTTTTTTTAAACTTACATTAGAATCCATAGACACTATATGAATTTGTCCTGAAAGACAAGAGTATAGTGTTGATTTGCCTACACACCTTCTAACCTTGATGATGAAGTGATGAGTTGAATTATTTAAGTTAGAGATAGCGAATCCAGTAGACTCAAGGTATAATAAATGCATTGACATCGATTTTTGGGAATTTCTGTTCACACTTTTCTTTCTTTGTCATCATGCAGGCAAGAATCCGAAAGAGAAGTTTTCTAAGTTTTTTGAAAATATTAAACGGAAGAAAACCAAATTAAAGAGAAAGGAGAAAAATCTAACAGGGGGAGCTGTGTCAGTCCGCAGGCCTGCAGTAGTACAGGTTGATGATACACATAGCAGTGAGGGCTCCATCTGTGACAATGTGAGGAAACACATAACATTAATACTGCTAATATTTAAAAAAACAAACAAACAAACAAACAAACAAAAACACCCAGATGATATCAGGGCTGCTAATGAGTCTTTGCCTTTGGTTGTTTTTGTTGTTAGGTCGAGACTGATGTGGAAAGTCTTACAAGTTCCCTCCAGGAGGAGATGATGGAATTTAAGCTCTCCTACGAGATGTGGAGGGTTGGAGAATGGGCAGTTACTGTCACTAATGTAAGTCACATTATATATATATATATATATATATGCCATCTACCCCATCCATCAGTAGAAGTGGACCAGTGGAGATATTGTTTGGATGGTGAATCATTCTCAGCACAGCAGTGATGATGCTGGTCTAGTGTATTACAAGTTTTTAAACACAATGTATACTCACTGGCCACTTTACAGAGCATAGTTAATTTTTTCCATTGCAAATTTGTTGATCAGTTTCTGACCACAGGAATGGTGTATTTTTTGGTTTGATGACGAATTCATAGCAGTGATATTGAAAAAAAAAAAAGCAAAGCAAAATAGCAACACTGCTGTTCCTTATACTGTTGTACCATTTCGACACCCCATCACTAAGTATCTGCTCGGCAGTAGTCATATGGACTGTTAGCTTCTGATAGGATTAGATCATTTTGTTTGGTCTGGCAGATATAACTAAAGACTAGTACATCAATTTTGTCACTGGTGATCTCTCATGTTTAAAATGAGAGTATAGCTGTTTGTGTCTGTGGGTGTGTGATCAGGTGATAGTCCATCCTGCATTGTTTCAAGCTGTATAACTACGCATCAAACGCTGTGTATTCAACTCTGAATAACAAAGGGGCTCATCTTTACTCTCATTCCATAAGAGATAAGCTACTGGATGTTTCATATCCACTAGTCAGAGAGAGATGCTGTTGCTTTTCTCTCCCCAAGAGAATGTGGTCGTTTGTGTACTCAAAAATCCTCAGAGGAATATGGCATATGCCTTTTTTTAGTTAGTAAAAGCAGACATTGCTAGCTTTATGCTTATTAACCACAAAGGTCCTCCTAGGTCCAGATGGATGGAAATGAGTTGTGTTTCACATTTCACTTGGAGGACCGCAACAATCCTGAAAACCTCCATTGGGATGTGACAAGGAAGCTGTCAGACATAATCCAATTTTGCAAGGTGAGAAATGGAAGTGGTTTGTAAAACAATCATGCTTTTGGACATCTGGGAATTTTATAACTTGGAATTCATCTTAAAGGATTGAATATCTTTTCAGGAAATAGGACCCCCACCCTTCTTATCGACAATAGTGGAGAAGCCAAAAACGGAGTGGAGTAAGGAGGAAGCAAGAGAAGATTTGGAACACTCCTTACAAGTAAGCTTTACATTTGATGGTAGTATAAAACGAAAAACAACTATTAAACAAACATATATTTATCACACTACTTCTTTAGGACCTGGTGACGAATATAGAGCTCGGCAAGTCTGAGCTTGTGTTCAAGTTCCTTGGTCCAATTGACTGGATACTGCATGAAGAAGAGCATAATGAATGGGTGTGGGTTCTTTTGGGGAGGATTGCATTCTTCCTTACTCCTGGCCAAGATGATCAAGATGATCAAGATGATCAAGATAATGATGAGGTAAATATGTGGACCATATGACAGCTGATGTACTAGACCACAGACTGTAGCCATGATTTATCGTCATCAGGTGAAATAATCTTGCTTGGTCCCTTGTTACACCACACTACAATCAGTGTTTCAAAAAAAAGAAGCTGGAATTGGAACCACTCATAACTTTGTATTATTGACTACATACTCGACTATATACTCAGATATTTAAAAACAAATCTACACTTATTATATTGTGGTACTGTGAGTTGGCTTTAGAGCTGCAAAGAAGTGATGAAGGTTCATGTTTCAGTATATTAACAGCAGTTATGCAAAACCCACAGTAACTAAATTTTATTACGATCCTTTAGGAAAGTTTTCAATGTATCGCAAAATTCCAACTTTGATTTTATTATTTTGATAGTATTTAGAATATTTTTTTCAAACATGTACCGAAATGTTAGATTCTCAGTAGCTAATGTTCGCGATAAGTACCTTACTTCATTTCTTTTCTTTTCTGACACATTTCTTGTCACTCAGCAGGGCTACTCTGGTTATAGATGAATTTGGCATTAAAAATATTTTTGTAAACTTCATTTTGGTCAAAAAATCACCGCATAATCTATTGCATAGGGTGGCATTGCCACCTCACAGCTCCAAGGCCCCCAGTTCAATCCTAAGAGTTACATGTTCAGGTTGCAGGTTCCTCTGGGTTCTCTGATTTCCTCCCATTTCCCAAAAACATGGCAGTAAGTGGGTTGGTTATGTTAAGCTATGATAGGTGTGAATGTGTGTATGCATGGTTCCTTGTGATGGACTGGCATACCATTCAGGGCATTTCCCACACCCAGTGTTTCCTGGATAGACTCTGGATCCACCGCAACCCTGACCAGGATAAAGCAGCTACTAAATGAATGATTAATTGCATATTATTGTAATTAAATAGTTGGTATCACTACTGGTGACTTAAATCAGATACTGAATATTCATTCATGACAATCTACAAACTCTCACTTTATTTCCCAGCTGAGTAACCCCAAAGGGGATGAGGAGCAACATGAAGTTAATACAACAGAATCCACACCTCAACATGGACCGGATGCTACCCAGCAAATGTGTACAGACCCTTTAGAGAGACAAGACAAAGAAACTGCAAATGAGTCGTTTGTAGCAGATGGAGAACACTTACCCATACCTGAGCAGACTTCCACCTGTACGAGTACAAAACAACTCACAGACCACACTGCTGATCAGCCTGAAGTGAATCCTGATGGAATTCAAAGTGATGGTTTAAATATAGCACAGTTTGCAGTCAGGACAAAATACATTCAATTCGAACATGTAAAACGAAATGCTGCAGCCTACAGATCATCTGAAAATGATGAGAATAGTTCAATCCATGGCACTGATGAGGTTTCAGTCTCCAATTCTACTGGAAATATAAGCAAGGTAGAAAATCTTCCTCACAGAAAGTCATCAGAAACAGATAAACCTGAAAGGAAGGAGAAAGAATCTCATCCTGAAAAAGAGACATTGATTCAGCCATCAGGAGAGACAAAAATGTCCAACCATTGGGAACAACCTGAGGCCAATAAAGTGATATTTGATTTACTGAAGGAAATTTCTGGTAGGTTCAGTATGAATGTCTTTTAATGAGTTAACAGTAACACCTTGTACAAAACTTTAGTGGCATACGCCATTTAGGTGTGTCTAATAGGCTGCCATATAACACAATACTTTTTTGCTGGTACTTTGAGGCTACATGCACAGTCAGAGGTTAGTTCATTAATTTTTTTTTCTATCACAACAAATTTGAGCAGAATGTTGTTTGAAATATTGTACATTAATTCATATAAATACTATACATTTAGAAATAACTACAGACTAAATATTTCTTAGCACAAGAGTAATGCGGTAGTGTGCATTGCACTGATATGAGTGAATTAGGCACAAGTGTTTTTGAACTTTATCTTCCCTTACTGGCCAATTTATTAGACATGCACATCTTGTTAGCCCAGCAGATGTACAGGTAGAGAATGTAGCTCATCTTTTTCCTTGCATAATTAGTGTTAATCTTCCTCTAACCCAATGGTTGTTAAACATTTTGCAGACAGGGACCCCTTTACCTGTGAAATAAATCCATAAATAATATAAGTAATAAGTAATAAATATAACAACTTGATAGGTTGGGATTTCCATTGGTGCAATTAAATTTTAATGTGATTTTATCAATAGCAGACCCCCTGACAATGCTTCACAGACCCCTGCAGGTCAAACTTTTATTTTTATTTTTATTAGTGGTCAGTTTCTACAGAACTGTGATGTCCAAATAACATCTAGTCATTTAGTAATTAATATTGATGGACAGGGTAAAGGTGGGCTACTAATTACTAACTACTATAATGAATTGTGTCTACTAACACTAATTGTGCACTGTACCTGTGGTAGGTTAGTGTGGCCAATTAGGCCTCTTGTTCTGTGCAAACAGTGACTAGTGTCAAGATACTGTAACAACTTCCTTTAACAACTAAATATTGATTTAGTAAAATTGCCTTTGATTGTAATGTTCTTTTTACAGGAAATTCATACACCGTTAAATTCATGAAGGCTATCGTAACACCATTCACACCACTGATAAACAAGTAAGTTCTGAAATGTTCCTGTTTCTCTATTTAAATATAGTCCTTTAATTAAGACAAAGAATAGCCATACATAAATGACTGTCACCAACTTAAACAACTAAACCAACAAAAATTAACAACCCACAATTAAACCAACATAAATTCACTTATTAGTACTAAAGTTAATAATTTTGTTGCATAATGCTTCTATAATTACATCAAGCAGCTAACGTCACCAAGATTCTCATGAAGTGACACTCAGTAAATGCTAAATAAAAGTGATCCACTTTAAACCACAGAAAAAGTACCTCCAAGAAGTTGGAAAAGGTGTTCACACATCTAGAACTGCTACTTACTTTTGCTTCTCAGGAAAGTGAATGGTTTTTTGAAAAACATGAATCCTTCAGAAGCTCAGATTGCTACCTACATTGATACATTTTGTAAGAACATATGGCCTGCCAGTGCTGAACCGCAGCCTCTACCTCAAAGCAGCGACAACAAGAAGGAGACCAAGCAGAAAGCAATGCAGATCATGACTTCCAAGTGTACGTATTGGCATATTTTATGCTGTATTCTAGACATTTTCTGCTTTAAATTTACTGCTATGTCATGTTTCAATAGTTGCAGGCTTCTTAAGCATCAACAAAACCAATGTGGAGCGCATTTTCAAGATCTTTCAGAATGGAGAAGAAAACAAGAAGCTGGTTTATGTGAGTGATGCTATGCATGCTGTAAAACTACATCTGTGTGTGTGTGTGTGTGTGTGTGTGTGTGTGTGTGTATGTGTGTGTGTATGTGTGTGTGTATATATATATATATATATATATATATATATATATATATATATATATATGCATATATATATATATGCATATATATATATATGCATATATATATATATATATGCATATATATATATATATATATATATATATATATATATATATATATATATATATATATATATATATATGCATATATATATACAGCTTTCTAATTTCTCTTATTTATGTTTCCAGATGTTGCTGATATATCTCTTGAGAGTGTTTCTGCCTGGAGAACCTGGTTTTAATGTGATGTCCAAGTTAAATGTGAAGTCTACTATTTAATATTGATGGACAGTTTTAAGTCTTGATTAGATACCATGCCCTACTTTATATTGATTATTTATTTGAGAGATGGTTTTTATCCAAAACCACCTCTAAGTGAAACAGAATGTACCTCCTATTAGGGACTTTGTCCAACGGCCAGTAGTGTCTCTCTGGCAGTTCTGGGACGTTTTGGTTACTTGTTGAAAAAAGCACTGTTTGTTTCTTAAAATACAATGCACATTGTTCATTCATCTTCAGTAACTGCTTTTTCCTGGTCAGGGTCACAGTGGATCCAGAGCCAATGCCAGGAACATAGGGTGCTAAGCAGAAATTCACACTTGATGGGACACCAGTCCATTGCAGGGCACCATGCACACACATTTTCACATACTCATTAACACCTAGGTGGGATTTAGATTAGTCAATCCACCTAAATACAGAACATGGAAGAAATCCATTCAGACACAGGGAGAACATGACAGTTTGCACAGACAGTAACCTGAGCTTGGGGACCCAGTATCTGTGAGGCATCAATGCTACCCACTGCATTACCATGCAATCCTTATTGCACATTATTCTCCACATACAAAAAAAAAAAAACATTATGTTGTGTATATACAGTCAGACACACAAATATTTGGACATTGACAAAATAACTGTTAATAGTAATAATAGTAATTATTTTAGTTGTCTATCACAGGATACAGGAGTATAAATATATATAAGAGTTGAAAGTCTTTTAATTTGAGGGTATTTACATTCCCTGGTGTGGTGCTCTGCCAGGCTTTTACTGCAGTCTTCAGTTCCTGCTTTTTCTTGGGGAGTTTTGGCTTCAGCAAGTGAGATGCATGGTCAATTGGACTCGATTGATGACCATTGCAGAACATTCCACTTTGTTGCCTTAAAACGTCTTGGAGTGGCTTTCGAAGTATGCTTCGGCTCTTTGTCCATCTGCATTTAAAGAACCGTCCAATGAGTTTTGAAGCCTTTGGCTGAATCTGAGCAGATAATGTAGCCCCGTACACGTCACAATTCATTTGACTGTTTTTGTCTGCAGTGTCACATTATCAATAAATACAAGGGAATCAGTTCCATTGACAGGCATAAATGCCCACGGCATTAGTGTTGTTATGCTTTGGATCATGAGCAGTTCCTTCCCTTCCCATATTCCTCTCTTCTCATCATTCTAGAACAAGTTAATCTTGGTCTCGTCTGTCCTTATCTGTTGTTCTACAGGATTTGTGAGATGTTTCTGGCTAACTCTAACCTGAGCTACCTGTTTTTGAGGTTTACCATTGATTTACGTCTTGTGATAAACCCTCTGTATGTACTGTACTTTGGTGAAGCCTTCTGTTGATTGTTGACATTAACACAAATACTCCTATTTCACCTGGCCAACTGTGGTGAGTGAAAAAGTTCTGTGGTGTTCTGGGACTTTTGGTGTTCCTGACCTCACTAGTGCATTATTTATTAAAAAAAAGAAAAAAAAAAAAAGAGTACCAAATAGTTAAATTGGCCACACCTAATGTTTTTTTTTTTTTTTTTTTTTTTTTTTTTTTCCAGTTCCTCTGACGGGTTTATTTTGATTTTTCAGCCTAATGATGGCTCACTTCACTGGCATTGACAGCTCTTTGGACTTCATATTGAGAGTTAACAATAATTGCTTTAATAACTAAAAATCTACACTTAGAGCTCATATTCATTATTTAGTTACAACTACAATTCAACTTTATTTGTATAGCTTTTTAACAACGGACATTGTCTCAAAGCAGCTTTACAGAAACATATAAACACAGGATTCAGATTTTAAATGTGCGAATTTATCCCAATTGAGCAAGCCGGTGGCAAACAAAAACTCCCTAAGATGTTAAGAGGAAGAAACCTTGAGAGGAACCAGACTCAGAAGTTCACCTTAACTCAAATATATTTTGGTAGACAATGAATATAATGATAATTTTGTCCAAATATTTATGTACCTGCCTATAATATATTTGTATTGTACAGTGTGACTCATACTTGTTCTACTCTTCAGTTTGACCCACTTTGATTATTTATAGAAATAAAAAGACATTTTTATTTTATTTTATAAAATGTGTTCTACATTTTCATTGTTTCAGTCATATATTGTAAAGTCTAAAATCTACCTTGTCTTGTAACGATCAGTTTAAGCAGTATACAGGTGCATCTCAACAAATTAGAATATCGAGGAAAAGTAATCTCTCTCTCCCCCCCCGTAAATTAATTCAAAAAGTGGAGCCTTCATATGTTCTAGATTTTGAGATACTGGATTTTTGATTTCGATGAGCTGTAAGCTGTAGTAATCAAGATTAAAATAAAAAAAAAGTTTGAAATATTTAATTTTATGTGTAATGAATCTAGAATATATGAAAGTTCCACTTTTTGAGTTCATTTACAGAAAAAATAATTTTTCCATAATGTTCTACTTTGTTGAGATGCATTTGAGATGTATATGGAAATGGAGCTCCAAAGCTATTACTGGGGCTCCTGCTCATGGCATGTGTATGTGTGTGTGCATGTTTGGAAGGTCATGAGTTTAAATCCCTGGACTAACCCTCAACTGCTCTGTTGTATAAATGAGATATATAATCTGCCAAATGCCATAACAAAATTATTATTGGTGTTCATTAGAGATGCTGAGTGTGGGCATATATCAGGGAATTTTTTTTTCTTTTTTTTTGTCGCATTATATGTATTGTCCAATTAACAAACAAAAAAACCCTAAGGCACTTTCACCCGAACATGAAGGTTGTGTATGTGTGCTTGTTTTTGTTTTGATTGTTGTTTTGTAAAAGAATGCAGTATGTGTAGTTTGTTCCATTTGTGGCCTAATGCCATCTGTGTTAACTCTTCATAACCCGTCTCCCCCCGCACGCCCAGTTAAATGGTATGGTCCAGTCTCGAGCGGCTACCTTGCACAAGTTCAGGGAGGGAGGCGACGCTAGTTAGCACGAAGCTAAGCTGGATGTTAACGCGAATCGGATCACCTGAACGCCACAAACTCAATATTTTACCCGGATTCAAATCAACGGACTGCGATACCTTATGATTAAGTTTTTGTTTTCGAATTAAACAAGATGTCTACCCCAGCACGACGGCGTTTAATGAGGGATTTTAAACGGTAAGCGTTGTAAAAGAAAATAAAAAACAGGCCCTCGGTTGTTTTGAGGGCTGTCGCTAGCTTTAGCTTGCTATCCTGGTATATCAAACATGGCGGCTGTTTAATGAAATGAAATGAAATGAAATGAAATAGCAGAGTTATTTAGGTAATACAGTACATCAGCACGCTAAAGATGTCTAATTGGTGAACGCCTTATAAATAATGTCATCGCTTTGTTCAGTGTGGTGGGATTTTTTTTTTACAACTTGTTTCCCCCCCAGACTGCAGGAGGATCCTCCAGCAGGAGTTAGTGGAGCCCCATCAGAAAATAACATCATGGTCTGGAACGCTGTCATTTTTGGGTAAAGTATCACCGAACACTCTAATGAACAGGAGCGACTGTCCGGTGTTTACCTGGCAGCATGCAGTAAGAACATTATTCATCAACTGGCAGTTGCCCAGCCAGCTGTTCTCCATATCCCAGTAAAAAGGTTGCTGGTCAGAGTAGTTTGCTGGTTCACTCTAGGGATGGGTGATATGGACTTAAAACTATATCACAATATTTTCTGGTATTGTGGTAATTATATCAGTGACGATATAAATATAGTACTGTGCACCACTGTTTTTGGCTACGAGTGATAGCTGTGATCTTGAGAGCCTCAGAAACATAAACATTGATCTAAAAGTAAAACTGATTTTCTGTAATCAAACAAGTTCCAGATTACAGGGGTAGCTCCTCGTTTAGCGATGAACTCCCACTCAGCTACACGTCCCCCTGCATGTGAGCTGCGAATGGCTCGTACACAGAAATCAACTAGTCTTTATCGGTATTATCACGGGAAGATTCATTCTTATTGTGGGGAGAATTTCTATAGGTGCATCACAAACGATAAGATGTCACACATCCCTAATTCACACTGGGTGACTGTAGTTATCATATTTTGTGTCTGTGATGATCACACTGTAGAAGACAAGATGTTTTGTTACCCACCAAGTCTTGCTTGCCTTCAACTGTTCACTGAAGTGTTTGTACATGATAGTCTTTTCGGTTCTTGTCTAAGACTGTTTTTTTTTAAAGACACTAACATACCTTTCAACTCCTTTTGTCTTGTAGTCCAGAGGGGACACCTTTTGAAGATGGTAAGTTAGCTCAGACTTGATCAATTCCTGTTTCGAATTTTGTAAAACAGACAAGACTACTTTTTGTTCTGTTTATTAAATACCAAATTCTAAAATACAGGGTATTTTGGAGCCCTGTACTACAGGGCGTCCCAGAACGCTCCACACATAGGGGACTATGTTTGCCAGCACCACGTCGGTCGTGTCTTCGTCAGTGGATGTTTGCTTCTCGGTCGGTCCGCAACGCTTCCAGTTTTGTTGAATTTGTTAATAAGTTTGACCCGTGCGTGCGATCGTCATGCTTCCTGTTAAAGTCCATCACAACCTTGTGACAGCTTGTGATCCAGCCATGAGAATGATTTCAATACGTTCTTCTTTTGTCAAAGGCACTCTTAAAGGCTTAAAAAATATTTTAAAAAATATATTTTTCACACATATATACACGTGTGTGTGTTAGCAATTTTGGAGGACGTTTTGCTAAAACGTGTTCACTTAGATTATGTACTGTTTGAAGACTATTGGGACACCCTGTATTTGCCAGTATAGACTTTACAAGGGCCCTATTGATCATTTGTTATTTGACAAATACGTATGGCAGATTTACTAATTGTAATCATTCCAGAGAGGTTGTCCAGTTCATCGACTGTCGTGTGATTGAATTAGGAGATAACCGCACTCTTTCGTGTTGAATAGAAAGGAGCAAATCTCTGATGGTTTTGAATGGAATATCTTGACAAAAAAAAATTCTACTTTATTGTACAGGTGATTTAAAAAATGTTAACATATGAGACTGTAACATTATAGCACAAGAAGGTTAGGTTACTAATTACTTCTTTGCTGGTAGTCATTTCACAGGAGATGACAACAGGACTATATAAAGAAAAATGTTCCTAGTGAGTGTGAAAAAGTTTTTAATCAGATCCATAATACTCGAAGCAGTTTCCCCCTTAAAACCACGTAATTGAATGTCGTCACTTGTCATTTTGTGTCCTCCTCTTTGAAAATAAGAGGTTGCTGAAATTCCTTTAATTTGAATATATTGTCAAAGCTACAAATATCCTGGACCCTCTAAGCTATTGAGAAATTTTGAACTCCAGAATAAAAATCTGTCCACCCAGAAGGCATGATGACACAGTTTCGTAATTTTGGCCCAAATCAAAAGCAGTGCCATGGTTACCTTTTTAACCTGTGATATGGGTAGGTTCACTAGAGACATGAATCCTATGAAAGCATTTTTAGCAGCCATTTTTTCCCACCAGTTAGTTGTTTCTAGCCTGGCTTAGGGTTTACCTAAAGTTATATCCAAAGGTGAGTGAAGCATATAGTATTTAGTTAGAAAAAAAGGGCATTGCTATACCACTGAATTGATGTTTCAGTCGTTTGGGGTGATAAGACTGTTTGTGGGTGATCCTCTTACTTGACTTTGATACTAGGGCAGATAGTTGGCTTCAAGGCTGGAGCTGGATATCAGTGTCGGAGGTCAAGTTAGGAAAGATGTGCCTGCCAGTACAGACAGAGGTCTTTGCATACCAAAAGTCATTTTACATGGCTTTGAAAAACAGTAGTTCTGAAAATGATAGTTAAAGAAACACTATCTCACAAGGCATAACATGGTTAATTTCATGGGTGTATTAAAGAGCTAAAACATTAGGCTTACCAACGCTTCCATGTGACCGTACAAAATGCTCGCACCTCATTAAAGAAAGCTGTAGACTCGCTCTTTAAATGAAAATAATGTGATTATTGACCGTTAACAAGTCTGAACGAACAAACCTCTTCTTTAAAAAAACAAACAAACAAAAAAAACCCAACAATAAAACAAACACTACTGCAGAATAACCTTTTGAAACTAGGTGTACCCTCAGAGTTACCACACCATAATACATGTTTGTGCAGAGCTTTTAATAGTATCTGTTTTATTGTTTGCCACCATTTGCATATCCTGTGTTCAGTGGCCTTCAGTCTTAAATCCTTTTTGTCTTGAGAATTTACATTTTGAAACTCAATGGCCCATATTTATTTAAAGTTATGTATGGTCAATCATAAAACCTGCTTGCTCAGACTTCATTAGTCAGTTTTATTTGACTACTCAAAGTCTCGTCTGGTCAGAGTGCGTGTAAATTCTGGTGCAACTTCCGAAAGATGTAAATATTTGCTATTGAAATCAGGTTACAGTAAGTAGAGTAGTATAACTAATAACTTGGTGGATGCTAAACTGGCTGTTTTTGATGTGTTATGTGTATTTTTGCAAGAATCAATCCATTCGCTTTTGGTGTACATAATATTGACAGGTCTGTGGTCTCTTTCAGTTAGCATGCTAACCTAGGCCAGCTAGTGGCTAATAGGTGTCCTCGGTGTGGATTTCTTCACTTGTGTACTAGTTAGTATACTATATATTTAAATGTCTGCTGTCGGATTAATTTGCACGGTGGAGACGAGCGCAGTTGAAAAAAAAAAAAAAAACTAACTTCCATAATTCTCTATATAAGCCTACACGATGGTATTAATTCAATTTAAAAACAAAGAATTGCTGTTTTGAAGCATCCGAGAACAGGTTTCATTGCAGAAATCTCCGACTCAAGCACATCTGCTTGGCTCAGTATTTTTCCATGCTCCATTTTTTGTCCGATTTTTTCGGATGACTGTGGGCTGCTGAATGCGTTTCTTTTATTGGTGAACTCCCAGAATGCCTACATAATGTAGGGCATCAGTAGCGCTTTATGTATATGACTTGGCAATAAGAGATTAGTGGGTGGGAGCTTGTATCCATGCAGCTGAAGCAGATTCAACAATCGAACTCACATTGGCACTTATTTCATTTCGAACATCAGTTGAATAAATACAACGTGTCCTTCCATGTTCTCGAAAATAAATAATGTCTGTTTTATTTTTTAGGGAGAAATAAAGCAAAACAAGCATTGAAAATGTAATGGCTAAAATGATTCTTTTAATATTATTTGCTTGTGTGATGCTTTATTTATTTCATGACCATCATTTAAAAAAAAAATAAAATAAAAATTTCCCCCCAGGAACTTTCAAACTTACAATAGAATTCACAGAAGAGTATCCGAACAAACCACCCACAGTTCGATTTGTATCCAAAATGTTTCACCCCAATGGTAAGTTTTACTTCTTACAATTAATGAATTCCCCCCCCCCCCCCTTCTTAATACCTTAAGACTTGTTTACTGGAATGTGTATGGATAAATTCATACATTATGTGATTATTTTGCTCTGTTTAGTTTATGCAGATGGTAGTATATGTTTGGACATTCTTCAGAACCGCTGGAGTCCAACATATGATGTTTCTTCAATTTTAACATCTATACAGGTATTTATAGCAAAATCAGCTTTAACACAAAAGGTCTGAGTTATACTTGTTGTGTGACTACGCGTGTGCATGAAGACACAGTGGTGTGAGTGGCACTGCTCACATACTTGCCTGTGTTCCTCGTGTACAACATTTGCACATTAAAAATCGACTTGTAATAGTTGGCGTGTCGAACCAAATCACTTCATATTCATTACACAGACGTGTAAAATCTTTAGTGACTTCATGAACAGTTATTCTGGGACACACATTTATTCCCAATCTAGACCAGAGCTTCTCAAGCTTTTTTAACTAATGTAAGACCTTGCGCTTTAGCTTCCAATTTCTCCGCGCCCCCCAGGTTGAGAACCACCATCTAGACAATGGAGAACACGCGTTTGATTAGTGCTAGTAATATGTAATCTGAGAGACTGCCATCGTTCGTTCAGTCTGTTGGGGACATTGCGTGACATTGCACAATACTGTCCCTGCTATTTATATTGGTACTGCACCACGTGCACCATGTTTTCACACTCGACTGTGTTGACCGAACACAGAAGCAAGTATAAACCTGGCCTAATGTGACGTATTCAAATAACGAAGGTTGCTTTGTGTTCAAGATTTACATGTACATTTCCCCCAACACAGTCTCTACTGGACGAGCCAAACCCAAACAGTCCTGCCAACAGCCAGGCGGCTCAGCTGTACCAGGAGAACAAGCGAGAGTATGAGAAGCGCGTGTCTGCCATTGTGGAACAGAGCTGGCGGGATTGTTGACCCCAAACAGTACACAGTGTATGGACAATACTCGGCCTCAGCTATCGAAAGGAAAACCCATCACGTAAAGAATCAAATATATACACATTATGTTTTGAATACTGTTCTTACTCTGTAGAGTTGTCTTATGTAGCTGTTGCAAGGTTAGAGTGCTGTTGTGTCATATGGCCTACCCATCTTCATGCTGAATCCTGCTCGTGGACAATGTTTTCTTCATTTAACTGAACGTACCTTGCCATCTCAAGGTTACAAGCCCGCCCGCCCTTTGATTTGTGTGTGAAAGCTTTGATCTCTGTGCAGGAGTTTGTCATGAATGTCTATGCTGTCTAGTTTTGGTTTGATCCTAACTGATTACTAACTGGATGCTCAGGTTGTGGGTTCCAGTGAATCAAGCTTTATTGAAGATCCTTGCTTGCATCTGTTGGTTTCTTTATATATTTGTTACAAAATACTTTTTTTTTTTATTGACCTCAGTCCAGTTTTATTGTCAAGGTGTTTGAGGAAGAACGCCAAAGTACAGAATATCATGTCAATCTAAATTTCTTTATTTTAAAACTTAGATGCTATCACACTTATAATCTGAAAACAGTTTATATATAAAGTTGATGTGCTACAAAAAAAGTTTTAATTTCTTTTTAAAAATGTATGGGAGTTGATTTAATTTGAAATACAACTGTTTTCCCCAAGTTCATGTACAAAAAAAAAAGTGTGCTAATTTTTGAATTTTATATATATATATATAAATATATATAAATATATATATATATAATGGCTGATAAGAGCTATGCCTTCATTTTAGAAGCCTTTATCCCAAGCCTAGAATCTGAGCTATGAAACACTGATAATGATATTTCCAGTCTATTGATTTTGACTTGTTCAATCCCGATTGCATGACTATTTGGCCATTTTCTTCAGTTCTTGCGGTTCCCTCTGGCTTAATTATTTCATTGCCTGGGCATGATGCTGTTTGCTTTTATGTGATATTCATTTGAATTCTTTAGGGTCATCACTTTTCAAATGCCCATCCAGAGTTTGAGTTGGATTTGTACTTGTACTCAATGTAAAACTGTACATTTTCTCACTTCTTGTAAATAAACAGTAAATTAATCTGTGAGTTTCTTAACCTGAGGGTGTGTAGAATAGCAAGAGCGATAAAATAAATAAACTAGTGAGATATTGACCAGATTATGTTCTTTAATATACAACAAGCAGACACAATAGATCTCACAAAAAAAAAAAAAAAAAAAAAAAAACAAACCTTGTGAACAAAGCACAAATGCTGCTCAGGCATTGGTCTAGGGAAGATAACTAGCTTTCAATGATACCATAGGTGTATACAATACCACTAACAATAGTTACCTGACTGTAATGTGACTAATGTGAAACAATAATTCTTTTCATGATCTGGCATTTTAATTACAGTTTTGGTTAGCATGTAAATGGTCCAGCACAGGAACAGGACATGCTGTTCATCATGAAAATGGAATGTTTTATAGTACATGCTGCCATAGAATTCACTACCAACATTTATGTCTATAAAAATGACAGGATACAAGATAGGACTAATCTTAGTAAGTCGCTTGTGTATAACATAGTGCCTTGCTCAAATTAGTTATAATCCTCAAAATCTATGGCAATACATGAGTGGGGGAAGGAGTGTGCCATAAATAGAATATGATCCTTCTGCCAAGAAGACAGAAGCAACTGATGTTAGTGGACACGGTTTTTTTTTTTTTTTTGAAAAATACATTTGAAACTGTTTTTGAAACCAATAGACATATGTACATTTGCTCTACTCAGTCGCAATCACATGTAGGGTTCGTTGAGGTCTAGTCATTCAGGGGCCTGAGGTTTTACCAGTTCGTATCGTCCCACCTGACCCTCTTGCAGCAGTTGACCAATCAGCTGATCCTTTTGCACTCTCCGGCTAACCACGAGGAAGCGGTGTCTTCCCTGGCCGTAAGATTTGCTCCGCAGCCCATATTTTTGGGAGACCTGGTGAATTTGCTTACGCTCTTCGTTATTGAGCTCGGTGGAGAATCGCAGGTCATCCTGGCGCTCTGAACAAGCATAAGTGCGTATGATTTCCTCGATATCACGCTTCGTCAAATGACCATGTTTTTCCATGTCCATACCGAGTCCTTCTCTACTAAACTGTTCCTTAACCATGATTGGTTCAGATATGCCGTCTCCCTCTCGACCCAACCCACCACCTGTCCAGCCCATCTTACGGAGTAACTGGTTACCAATATTGTCTTCCTTTATTTCCTGCTGTGCGGCCTCCTCCCCACCACGAGCCAGAATTTGATTTCGGGAAATGGCGTCTACGTTGCCCTCCTTTCTAAGGTTCGACTTCACCACTGCTTGTGTACGTTTCAGAGTGGCAATGGCCTCCTCGGCTGCAATGTGTTTGACGGTCTTTTTGGGACCAATGCCTTCGGCTACAAACTGACCCTCGATATAGACCTCGCACCTCCAGCGATGGTCTGGTAGCACTGTAAATTTATAGTCTGCAGCCACCTTGTTAAACTGTGCAGTATCGTTAATGATGCAAATGGCATTATCAGAGTTTTCTAGAATAACTAGTTCACTGAGATGTTTCTTTCGCCCACCGTACTGGCCAACACTTCCAACTGTTTGATCAACATTGGGGTATCCTTGAGAGAACTGCTGCTGTTGGTATTGTTCCTGTTGTTCCTGCTGTTGGCGAACTGCCTGGTTCATTCGCAGCTTTTTTACGGCCTCCTCAGCTGCAGTGTGTTTAGAGCTCTTTTTTGTCCCTCTGCCTTGAGCCAAAAGTTCACCTTGCAAGTATACACTACACACCCATGCGCTGCTATTAGGTACTGGATCAAAGGAATAGTCAATTTTCATACGGTTATAGGCAGCAGAATTGTTGAGGATGCAAATGGCGTCATGGGCATTTTCCATGATGACAAACTCTGTCCAATGTTTGCTTTTATCAGGCACATACTGACCCTTGGTACTGGGTGGTGGGCTGTCCTCTGGGTTACGTAGAGGCGGAACTAAGGCAGGGGTGGGTGTGTTCAACTGGCACACTACCAAGTCATTGACATAATTACGTTTATACAGACGCTGCACTACACGGACCTCCACTGGTTTCATGAAAAGCTTCACAGCCTGCTCTGATGCACGGTCCCTGGCACCATTCTTGCTGCCAGAGTAGCCTGTCGCAAGGTACACACCTGAACATCTCAACTCACATGCATAGCCCTCAGGTGGTACTTTTTTGTTCTTAGGAAGGTCAGATGGAGGAATATCTTTTAAGTTAACATAAATGTACTCAGGGTTAGTTTTACAAGACTGAATGCTGCGGCTGAGGATGAAATTGTAATTTGGACCATCAGGTCCGCCCACGAATGCAGGGTCTCGGAGTGTAACTGCTACAGCAGATAAAACCCTGGTAATTAACCTTTGCTTCTCATCCAGGGTAGTTGGAGGAACTGGGGTTGGCATACATGGTGTCGGGAGAAGGCCAGGACTGGCTCTGCTTGGGCTGTCATAGGCTCTAGTCAAACCTTTGCTAGATGATGGTCTATCCTTACGCCCAAAGCCCAAGCCATGCCGTCCAGAATCCCAGCGTCCAGGCCTTCCCCCTGAATAGCTATCAAATCGGCTTGACTGAGGAGGTGAGTTTGCCTGTCTTGCACTGTGTGCCTCATATCTTGCTGTGTATTCCTGTTGCATTTTTCCCATGAAGTTTGAGGTAGGCCCTCTGCTGCCATAACCAAAACCGCTCTTGTTGCTGAAGGACATGTCCTTGCTTCTACGATCAGCCCAAGAGTCAAAACCATATAATGATGAGGAGGGAGGAGGGCCATAACCATGGCTACTGCTGTGTGGTTGGTCTGGCTCCCTCTGCCTTATGCTATTCACCTCCCCGCTCCTTCGATCTTTCTCGTTTTCTTTTTCATCAGCAAACCCTAATCCACTGGTGTTGCTGCTGCTGCCACTGACAAAGTGTACTGGCTCGAATCGTGGTCTCGGGCCAAATTTGGACACTGGCATCTTCCTCATGGGTTCCTCTCCTAAAATAAACAACAGAAATGATTTCAGTTCTTATCCTTACCTATAAACTTAATGTTGTATCCAACAAGCAACACAGAGATTCAATATTCAAAGCTTCATTGTCCTTGTGCAATGAGTGCATTAGGGTTCTTATTCATTTAAGCTAGCTATGTTACTACAGACAATAGACATGACTACAGAACAAATAAACATTATCAAGAAGTAATAAATATTAAAACCACATGAAATAACAATATAATCAAATACAATTCTCATTCAATTTATACACCGATTTTTAATAATAGCCATGCAACCAGACTCAAAACACCCTAGTAAATCTACATTAATTGCTTTTATTTTAATAAATAAGCCTCACAAATTTAACCATGTGGCAAGGTCTTGAAGACATGTTTTGCCAAGGTTGGACTGGAAGAACTTGAATGACCTGCAAACAGTCTTGAACTGGATGAACTCGAATGCAAACTGCGCCCCAGGCCTTCTCGTCCGATATCGTTGCCCGATGTCACTATGCTTTAGTGGCTTAATGGGCAGATAAAGCAATACTCCAAAATCTACTAGAAAGCCTTCTCAGAAGAGCAGAGGTTAACATGACCGCAAAGGAAAACTAAATCTGCAATGGGATGTTCAAAAAGCACAAATGGGTGGCTGTGGCTCAGGTGGTAGAGCGGGTTGTCCATTAATCGTAGGGTTGGAGGTTCAATTCCTGGCCCACATGACTCCATATGCCGAAGTATCCTTAGGCAAGACACTGAACCCCAAGTTGTTCCTGATGGCAAGTTAGCGCCTTGCATGGCAGCTCTGCTACCACTGATTGTGTGCGTGTTCGTGTATGTGTTAGTGAGTGAATGGGTGAATGAGACACAGTGTAAAGCACTTTGGAGAAAAGCTCTATACGAGTGCAGACCATTTACAATTTACCAAATGGGTGTCATGGTCAGTTAAACGCTTCTGGTGTTAAATGGCTGTGGCATTGTAGCGATTCGACCTCACAATCTCTGGACAATAGAGCAGCATTTTTTTTTCCAAATGAGGGTCACTTCTTTTAAATCGGTGACAAATCAGCATATAGCAATTGAGATTTGAAACAGAGAAGAGGTGGCCAGTTTCAACTCTGTACACTCCGTAAAGAAGAAGCGGTTCTTTCAATACATAAAACACTAGACATAATTAAATCTACTGGACCAAAGGACACAGATTCATTCTTTCTCAAACTTATGGTAGAAATGATTGCTGATACTTTAACAGATATGTTCTGATTTATAATAAGAACAAAATAAGACACAAGAAGAAATCTGCTTTAGTTCCGTGTCTGTGTCTTAAATGCTGAAGGGGTAACGTGTAATGGGATGTGGCTAATTAACCCCCCCCCCCCAAAAAAAAAAAAAAAAACAAAATCCACTACTGCCCTATTTCAAAGCTGCCTCAATGGCTAAAATACTTGAGTCCTTGGTTAGCGAATAAGTAGTTCTTAATTAGCAATAATATCTTGACCTTTCTCTAGTCCATTTTTTTTTTGGAAACATACAACCAACAAAGTACTTCATGATATTATAAATGACTTGACAGTAAAAATCCTGTGCTATATGTAGTAAAATTAGCACTTAAAAACTAGTGCTTATTTAATTCCATTTTAATCTCATCAGATTTATAGGGGATTTCTCTCACTATAAATGTTCTTGCTTTTAACTGTATCGAAGTGCTGTTTGAAATCGCCAAGGCTCGACTGGAAGAGATTGTGACTACAGTGGTTAAATAAAGTTACAGTAATAATAATAATAATAATAATAATAATAATAATAATAAGTGCAGTACTAGTCTGAAAAAGCAGCATAATTAAGGGCAGCATCATAAGGAGTCCAATAATGTGGATTATTGTGTGTAAATGGAGCTGTATAACACAAAATAGCATAAAAGCACATATGTAGTGATTTAGAGGTTCAACAGTAGATTTGAACCAGTAAAAAACATGAAAATCCATTCATAAAAATAAAAAGATATAAAACATAAAATGACATCAGCACATGTGTGTAATTTAGAAAACTGCACTCCATAGCAGCCTGCTTGTCTGTGTTTACATGGGCCTCCTGTCAGTCTTTTTATAGACACTCCCCAAAGCTCCTACACCTACCCCCATCTCAGCCTGTTCAGAAAGGAAAACATGGCGGAATCTGGCAAGCACCCAGCACAGACAGATTCTTTTACTGTGAGCAAAGAAACACACAGTGCTTCCAAGAAAATGCAGTAAAACGAGAATAAACACTGGCAGTGCTTTTCCCAGACAGAGTCATTTATTACTTATGAAGGGGATTTCAATGGACATGGAGTTAGGAACATTCTGTAAATGCATCTGTATAAAGGACTGTTTGAAAACTGCTTGAATGGCGTGCTTTACATAAAAATGTATCTTCTTGATTTATTATCACTTAAGTGGCTTTCACAAGGGCAGTTTATTCTGAAACAGAGCAGTTTGCACGAAAAATTGGCAATGTGAAAGATGTCATGTGGACCGGGAAGCACACCGCGATACCGAACCCGAGATTACCTTTAGGAGGTGGTCCGAGAACTGGGCCGTGATTCCCGCGAACGCAAACGCAACTCGTACTCGGGTCCACACTTGTTCAGGAAGTAAAGTAACCCGAGTGTATATGTGTGTTTTAGCCGATGACGACATCATTAGGTTCCACAACACACGTGTACCGTGAGTGGCAGGGGAACGGTATGAGACACAGAAGAGGTCCACTGCTGCGTATAATAATTAGAGATGCACTAATGTAAAGGCTATTTTAACACGCTAATCGGCCGATAGTTTAAAAACATCCTATAATCAGGGCCAATTATATCCTGTCAATCAAAATAGAGCGGGAAAACACATCGATTTCGTGCTGTGTGTAAAGATGTCGTCTCTTGTGTGGAATGACAACAAAACTGCAGTCTGTAATCTCTGCACTACTAAAATTTTACACCGGAAGTGAGCAGCAGTGAAGCGGGAGTTTCGGCGTCGAGTCAAATTAAAAAAGTTTTCCCCCGCGCTGCACACGGGCCAGTACACCGTTAAAAGATTTTAATGAAGGTGAGTGGACAAAAAAGTAAGTAAGTGTGTATGTGTATGTGTGTGTATATATATATATATATATATATATATATATATATATATATATATATATATATATATATATATATATATATATATATATATATATATACACATACACACACACACACATAGCCACCTTAGACACCCAGGTAACATGAGGCTTTGGGTGAACCATGTTTAGAGAAATGTATATAACTCCAGCTAATACCTGTAGGGATAAGTAGAGCTGCAACAACTACTAGATAAAAGCAATTACAATCGATTATGAAAATCGTTGTCAATGAATCTCATTATCGTTTAGTTGGTCTGCGCGCAGCACAGTTTGCGTTTACTCACCAAGTTACTTCTGATCCGAAAACACGCATCGGAGAGTAAATACTAAAGTTGTGTTCCAAATGACGTACTATACACTTACACTATGCACCGTGTACTCTACCGTCTAGTGTGTGGATTTTAGAAAGGTAATATCCTCTCAAATGGAACAGTAACATTTGTTTTGTTTCTTTTACTAACTGGAAAAAAAGTGGCACATAACGTCATACGCATGTAACGCAATGCCGCTAGCTTTAGCCATTACCCAGAGTCAACGAAAATAAATTTCCTACTTACTGTTTATGACAACATTATCTTTTATACCCAACATGACCTCAGTCATCACATGGAGGGGTAACGCTGGGGAGCATTTTATATTAAATGCCGCAGAGAAGACTGTACCATGTAAACTTTATAAAGCAGAGTTTGTGTAGCACGGAAGTACGACAGTGAAGCACGAGCACAAACTTATGTTTATATCCAAAATGCTCCACTGTGTACAAGGGGTTGGGGAAGCTGGTGCGAGCTGCTTAAAATGTTTAGTTTAATTCCCGTTTGTTGTCATTATATGCCGTGTATACCCTTGCAGTGTAACTTCTGTCGTTTATTATCATGGAAGTGATGTGTTAGTAACAAGGCCGCTTTGCTTCTCACTCGTGGTAAAGACGCGGTGATAAACAGTGGGAGCGCAAATAAGATCTGCAATGTTTAATTAAAACAGTATGATCAAAGTAAACAGAATTAAAACGATATTTCTAAATGCAGTGAGTAACAGAAACCACAAGGTGCAGTGAAAGGGAGATTTTATTATTAATTTAGGACTTTAGTTTAATTATCTGTGCTTTTTTGTGCATCCATTAAAGTAATGCATAAATACATTCATACATACACAAACTATATATATAAAAAAATTAGACAGTTGTGTTAATGTAAAGTTTTATGAGTGTTTATATTTGTAACAATCAGTTTGTGAATTTTATTTTAAATAAATGCAAAAATGGTACCGAAAGTCCCCCCATCCGATTACTCGATTATGAAAATAATCGTTAGTTGCAGCCCTACAGATAATAATACTAATGACGCTAAATAACAAAACACCATTAGTGGCAGTCAGCTGAAAATCTAATGTGAGCTTATTACAAAGAAAAACAGGGCAGCAAATCACTCTAGACCAGAAGTATTCAAATTGTGGTGCGGGTGAGATGGAAAAGGGAAAAGAAATTAAAAGAACTATTTCAGACCTGCCTACCTTCACATATTTTGCGTAGAAGCTTCACATTTTAACAGCGGAATGCAAAAATATGCAAAAAAATACCCCCCATAGACATGTGAATCTGGAACAAGTCACAGTTACACAGGTGGTTTGAACTCTCTGGATGAAAGGTGTGCTGACGTGGTGCCCTCGATTTCTGTTACGTTTAATGGACATTTTTTTAGTTCATTGTGAAAGTGAAATAAGATCTATCAATGTGTGTCTGACTTAACGATCATTAAATAAGTATGTGTTAAGTATACCTTTGTTCAACTGTGCTCGATACAACAGGTGTGGTTACAGGTTTCAGCAACATTTCCAGGCAAACTACTTCTCTAAACCACCCAAATAATGTATGGACATTATCTACTCCATAATCCCTTTTCCCTCTGACAGTCTTTGCAATATAACTTGCAACAGAAATGGTTCTGTACATCAGAGACACACTGTCTGCACACATGCTTTGCATTTTGTCTGCCGCAATTTATTAGGATTTAACCTATTGTTATTGTTAATATTCTTATTATTATTCTCCGTATCTCCCTAAAGTGCCCAATAACTCAAGATCTGAATGGTAACAAGTTTTGAAATTTGGCACACTGATACTATAGGCCACGAGCAACTCCCACACCACAAATGGCCCACATGAGCCCATAGGTGGCGCTCAAATCTACCTGATTTACCCCCCCCAAATCCAAAATGTCTGGTATACATGCCGTATTTCTCATGGGGAACAAAAAAGCCATTGGGACCCCTAAAGTCCACAGTGACAGATTTTCCAGTACTTTGAAAATTTGTTCAAAACTAAAAAAAAAAAAAATCTTCTTCCCATGAACCGCAAGTCCGATTGTCTTGAACTGTGGTACATATGTGTGGGAAACATGTCTTTATACAGAGTGATCAGCAATAAGGAATCAAATAAAAAATTTGTCAAACTATTTACATTTTGGTGAATTGACAACTGCTGCACATCTTTCTTGTATCCATAAATCAATGGAACATTAACCTACGGGGACTTGATCTGTGCCACACGCAAAGAGGATACTACAGTATGTTACCATGTGCGATGGCAACCTCATATCTCCAAAAACAAGTACATTAATAATTTATCTCTAACGCTAAAATAATGTTTTACACATCCACTAGTCATGAAACGGATACTATGATTCAATCACCAGTTCATATGAAGACTCTTGACGATGTTGAGTAACAAATCTGAGAAATAGGTGAATGTAAGATGAAAAGATAGATATATTGTGAATCTGAAATATGCATGCTTGACTACATGCTAGTGCACTTTGCCAGTGGATGTCTCCTTTCCTCCACAGTCTGCTTGGGGCTATGCACACGCATCCATGGCTTTCTGGCAAGCATGGGCTGACCTGTCTATTAGGCAGACATTCTGTGGCTGATTTGGCCACAGCTAATGCTAACAGAAACAGTAAGTCTTCTTCTCCAGAACCATGAAGCTTGGTCAATTTTGTTCTACTGTGGCACAATGTAACTCGAGACTAGACTTACACTTCTCAGAAAGCATTGGCCTAAACAAAGTATAGGTCAAAGTTGACACATTCCAAATGATGACATTTCTACTCCATCAGGCCAAAATGTCTGAAAGTTGGTATGCATGCCTTGTTGCTTATGGGGAACAAAAAAAGTCTCAAGAACCAATAATGTCCACATCATGGACTTTTTTTCTACAATGATCGTTTGTGGAAAACTACAAAAATAAACTTAAAATCTGCCGTTGATCCAAACGCATCGAAACGTTATAGCTGTGGGATACATTTCTCTACCATGTCAATTTTGAAATGGTCCGCAACCTTGAGGAAGACTCCACTATTGCTGCTTGCAGCTATATTTAGATTTAATTCTGATAATTTACTATAAAATGAGCTTGGTGGCTGTAGAGTACTTTTTAAAAAGTTACACCTGGGTGACTGAATCACAAGTGAACACCTGGGATACATAGCCGTTCAAATCTGGCATTACGGATGCATTTCCAGTACCCAGTTGTGATCGGATCAAACAGCGTTTCTGTTGGAGGAAGGCTGTCATGCAATGTTATTAAGTCGGTCTTCTGCCGCATTCATTTTCAGTCTGAAACCTCCTAAGACATTTCCTGTATGGACTGTTTCAAAAGTTCAAATTTGGTGGTCTGCTAGCAAAACTTGTAAATGAATGAGAGATAAGAGGCATTAAGCGTCCTGTCCGATGCTCCTCCCCCGAGCACGAAGCAGCATGATTCCTGGTCTCTATTGGTGCTTATCGCAAAGCTGGGACATTGAGCAGGCTGCCCACACAATCCCACACATCTATAAAGGCGAGCAAGTAAACAGAATATTTGTCAATTTGCAATATTTGAAAACAAAAACGGTTTCTCACTCAATAATTTATCCTTCATTTGTCGAATGTCTGATTCATGGTTGAACCACAACTGGTCATGACAATCCTCGATAATAGTCTAATTGAAGTCTGCTGGACGTTACAGATTCTGGGGTTCTGCATTGTATACATGGGCAGGAACTGGAAGTTAAAAAAGCATTTAAAAAAAAAACCAACAACCAAAAAAAAGTCCAATATTGGTTGTACATCACCGATTTAACCGCTAGAGCCCTAATCCTGACGAGTACACCTTTACGTGTTTAATAATGCGTTTTTCATGGTGTGGAGTACAAGGCAGACAAATCAAGCTGCATTTTGCAGTCGACCTTGTTTACGTGTGTTAACATAGTGCACATTGGTAGAAGTAACAACATCAGGGAGTGCTTTACAACTTACTTCCATCAGATGAATTCGGCCTCTTTTTTGCTTCAGCACTTGAGACTAGTTCATACGAGGGCATTTCGCCAACATGAATCCCCTCTGCCATCTCAAGCACTCGCTGCATCAGTTGTGGGCCATAGCTGCCAGATAGAGCAAAAAAAAAAAAATGCATTTATATATGCATTTATAACTTTGCTAATGTCCTACAGAGTTATCGCTTCAACACGGAAATCTGATCACTGTCTGTAGGTGAACTATCGGTGTCAGCCGATATCATAGCAAAATGCTTTATATAATAACTTTTCCTCATCTGGATTTTTTTTTTTTATTTCAGAAGAAACCTACAACCCCACCTGCATCCCATGAACACGTGGTTGACCCACACCATGGACAGAGCCAGCAGCTGATCTCTGTCACTCGTGTCATAGTTTGCAATGTGTTTGGTTATAAAATGCTTTCTGGCCAACCACTGCTTATCACTGTCGAAGATTTGTCTAAAGTCGTCGATGTTTAAGTCCCTATTCATCGTGTTAAATGTCTAAAAGGTTCCTCCTCTAACGCCATCGCCATGACGCGGGCCAAAGACGGTTCTGCCAGGTCAGTTTCCGGCTGTGCGACTGAAGCATTGTGGGAAACAGAAATATGGCCCGTGTCTGACACCTCAACCTATGTAGCTTCTACTTGCTGCTGATGGTGGTGTTAGCTTTGCACACATGTATATATCTCAGCATTTACAGGGACATCACCCCCATCCAATCCCTCTCTCTAATCGTATTTCAGTGAGACTGCAGTTCTACTTGGCTCTATGATCAAATCAGACAATCTGCCTCGCACATATGACACGTTTGCGGGTTAGAGATCAAAAAGACACCGAGCTAACAAACACACATCTGCAGGCTAACTCGTGTGAACTAGCATGCTAGCAAATACCTCCGCCAACACCAAGGGCTCGATAGCTCACGTTTATCACCGCACAGTTCACTTGTTTTAAAAGCCGCTTCAATGGTACACACTTTAAATACAGCTAAGCAAAAAGAAAGCAAGGTAGCGGGATTAAAAACAAAAAAAAAAACACCCAGAGATAAACTCGTCGTAATGTTAGTTAGTTAAGCTAAGCTATTTAGCCATTCTGGTTCAATGGGGTGACGCAGTCAAAGCATGTATAATATAATAACTGAAACATATTGTAGCTAATGTGTTGACTTAAGTGCGGTCTAAAAAGATTAATAACGCGAATACTAAAATACAGCGAGCTACGTTACCTTGACGTTGTTGAATTTCCGTGTGTTTATGTGCTGCTGAGGATGAAGCCAGTCTGCAGCCGCACCGCGTCTCCGGTACGCTTTAAAAGTCGCACCAAGACACCAGGCTAATGCTAATGCTAATCCTTAGCAGCAGAGGGCTAAATACAGACCAGTCACACAGTTAGTTATTCAGTTTAATAACAACTCTATTAACGTTAACAGTGCTGTCATTTTTTACACTTTGGGTTGTATGTCTTTGTGAAATCAATTCACTTTATGAAGATGAATTGATATTTAAATTACCTAAGGCTTTTTTGTTGTTGTTGTTGTTGTTGTTGAAAGAAATGCAACAATTTATCTCTTCAAACAATCCATCATGTAGGCCACAATTTTAAAGCAGCTCCTAGTGAAATGATAATTTTGTACAATTAATTAATTAATTGGGTGATGTACAGTTTTGTTTCCAGCAGTTAGTCTAGCCTGGTTAAATATTTGCTTTACTCTAGCCAGCTATGCCACTTCATTTCGAAACATTGAACTGAACAAACGCTGAACTTTTTTACATCGGTTTATAACTGAGAAAGAGATTTCTGTGACCCTTGAGATTCATGTGCTTTCAAATACATGCTTGTGATGTAAAATGATTGGAAACAAATAATTATTGGGGAAATGATTGGAAACAGGTTTCCATTCACTTTGAATGGAAACCTGGAAAATGTAACTCGATTACAATATATTCATAAGAAAAATATACGAATAATACAAAAATAGTCCATGCCGGTGTAGTGTGATGCGGCGCGACGCAAAGCAGAGTGCTGGTACCATGTAAAAATGGATTATTTTTGTATGACGGCACAGTTTGAAGTATGGTATTCCTTGTGGAACGTCTGAAAACAAGTTAGTACCTGTTATCACTTACACTATAGCCTCAATAAACAGTTATTCCCTCACAAGCATGTCTCTTGCTCTATCTCTCTCTGTCTCTCTCTCTCTCTCTCTCTCTCTCTCTCTCTCTCTCTCTCTCTCTCAAAAACAGCAGCTTTTCATTTTACAGAGATCCTGGAAAGAGTAAATTTCTCTTCCTAAAGACTTTTCGCTGCTGGGAAACTTTGCAAATCATGAAGACTGATACAAAGTGCTGACACCCAAAATTCCTTCAATAAATGTTATATAAATGTCTCCTAACAAAAAAAAACTTCACAACATCAACGATTGTAGGATTTTATTTGTTAAACACCAACACATTTGGACAAAATCTCTTTAGTGTATTCATTTGAGATGTTTTGGAGTGTCTGCCATACAAATTGCTGAGAATGAGCATGATTGTTCCTATAGAAACAATAAAGTATTAGAATGAGCACATCAATATAAACCTGTCGTTCATGTTACAGCAAGAACTACTGTCCGAGCGCTGCTTTTATGCAAAAAAAATAATGCACAGTTTCTGACCAATCAGTGCATCTAAAAAATTTAGAATATCGTGGAAAAGTCATTTTTTCCTGTAATTTAATTGAAAAAGTGGAACTTTCACATATTCTAGATTCATTACACACAAAGTGAAATATTTCAATACTTTTTTTTTGTTTTAATCTTGATGATTAAGGCTTACAGCTCATGGAAATCAAAAATCCAGTATCTCAAAATATTAGAATAAAGAATTTATAATACAGAAATGTGAACCTTATAATACATTGACTCTCGACTTGAGAAAACCCAGTGGACCAATACCAGCAGATGACAAGTCACCCCAAATCATCACAGACTGTGGAAACTTCCCAATGGTCTTCAAGCAACTTCTGTGCCTCTCCACTCTTCCTCCAGACTCTGGGACCTTGATTTCCAAATGAAATGCAAAATTTACTTTCATCTGAAAATTGATTGTGTTTGTTTGTACTGAACCAGACTGAGAGATTAAAGGCTCAGGAAACCTTTGCAGGTGTTTTGAGTTAATTAGCTGATTAGAGCTCTTCTCGGGTCGACATTTCTGTATTATAAATTCTTTATTCTAATATTTTGAGATGCTGGATTTTTGATTTCTATGAGCTGTAAGCTGTAATCATCAAGATTAAAACAAACAAAAAAAGGCTTGAAATATTTCACTTTATGTGTAATGAATCTAGAATATATGAAAGTTCTATGTTTTGAATTAAATTACGTGAAAAAATGAGCTTTTCCACGATATTAAATTTTTTTTAGATGCACCATGTGATATAGCAAGAGTGCTGTGGTATTGAATATCAGCACAGCTGTGATTCAGCTGTAATTATGAGTAAACACAGGTATCAGCTGTGCTGATATTTATGACAACAGCATGATTGCTCATACTACAATTGTGTTTAATTATACATCAGTTAGTTGTATAACATTGTTGTTCAACATTGTTTTTAATGTTTATGCATCTTTCAGTATATAGAATTTCAGTAAAGATATCTTAATCGAATTTTGTATATATCAGTCCCTCCAGGATTTTATGATTTGCGATTGCCGAAATGAATGCAAAATCAAGGAAACGCCACAATATTTGTAAGAACTTGCAATTTTTCAAAATTACCACAGACTTTTTGAAAATTTGAGCATCATGTGTTATCATCACAAAGCCTCATGTGACGTGAGCCAAAGCTGAAATCCCTTCGATTCATGTGATTTGAACAAGAGTACAGCTAAAAGATCTCATTTACCAGCAAACATTGCTGTCAAAGACAGTTACATAATAACAATTATGTATAATTTCAATTTTGTCAATTAAATTAATTTTCCGCACAAAAAAGCAGAAAACCTTCACAAAATCAAGTATTTTTGGCTGCAACAATCACAAAAAACACAGCGAAATCCTGTATGGACAGATATTTTAGTTTACTGCTTTAAAAACTGAACCAAATGATCAAGCTAGTAATGAGTCCATAAGGATATGATAAAAGATTTGTCACAAAATAAAATTTTTTAAATATATAATTTTAATGAAATTATATGCACATTCTATGTATATATTCATTAATTTATTCATTCATCCATTCCTTCTCAAACTGGAGAACCCGGAGGAAAACCACTCGGACACTGGGAAGTAATACTGCTTACGTATATTTCTTATTAATTTACATAATACAGAACCAATTTATGTACAAAAACACACTGAGTTCACATGTTAATGGCAGGAACAACAACAACAAAAAAATTTGTGACATTATACTATAATCACCAAGGCCTGATGATCAGTGATGATTTGCTCTAGAGAGGCCTATTTGGAGTTTCTTGTCTGATTTCTAGGCACTGGAAATTTTCCTCAGTTGTTTTCCACTGGTGGTAAGTCCATGCTAGGGTTTGTGAAATAAACAGTCAATTGGTCAGTTTTCTTCATATTGTTCCTCCTACTTGGGTCTGAGTAGATGACAAGAACACATTATTAATTTGGCTCTAAAAGTGCTTGGTCTTTTATAATATCTGTAGGTGATAGTCCCGTGAGTGACTTTGTGACTCACATAAAGGATCAAATGTAATGCAAAAAAAGTTTGTGATACCCCTGTTCACTTTTACTGGGTGAGACTCATCTAGAATAAACAAATAGTATATATATTATGTAGTTATCTCCAAATTGACCTGGGAAAATATAGAACAAATACTTAAATATGCTAGAAAAAGTCATTTTTCCAGCACACAAGAACAACAAGATATTGTCTGACAAAAATTCCAGTTGTGTAAATCCATGATTTATTATTCTTAATTTTTCATGTATCCTTAACTGATGGCTCTGCAGCCCTGTAGAAATGAAGAACGAGAGTAACATGCAAGAATTTGGAGTGGCCTGTATTTACTACTGGGTAATTTATTTTCGATATCTAAAATAATATCACTTCTATGCTAAAGAAATAATGTCAGTGCAACAATATCCTACTAATGTAGTTTCCCCAAAACTCTATAAAATTAATATAATCTTTGCTTGTAGAAAGAGTTTTTAATGTGGTGCTCATTTTGCAATGCTTTTGGCAACTCCAACCCAAATTACTTTGGCTTTTCCACCTTATCATACTGAGTTTCCTCAATACACTTTGTAGTACAGTATTTAACAGAATATTTATTCTTAGTAACAGAAGCTGAGATTGTATCAACTAGGAGAAAACACAGTTTGCATCACAATAAGCATATAAAATGTGCTTTATAATGCAGCTGAGATGTAAGGTTTCCACTTACATATCTGGACCAACTGAGATGCATGCCGCAAAAGAAAATTGTATTCATTAGTAGATTACTGATGAATAGACATATAGATATAGACAAGTCCTGTGCTTCATACACTTTATCTTATGTAAAGTATCTTTTTTTTTTTATAAATTTTACCTTTTGGCTTGGGTGACATTAAGATCAGAGGCATTTCAGCAGTAACATAACTGTAAATGGAAACATAGTACAGAAGATTAGGCCTTATATATATTGAATATATAAATATATTCAATTCAACTGATATATATTCAATTTATATTGTATTATTAATATTATAAAGACTCAACAGTGAATTTTTTTAAATTGTTAACCTGGATATAAGGCTTCCAAAGACACCACCACTGGCCACCATGAGTTTGACTTTGATTTTGTAAGACACCAGAATGCCCTGTACATCTTTGTATGTGCCAGGTAGCAGACTACAGGAGGAGAAATATGATTATATCTGATTATAATGACTGATTGCATGTACAGAGGGGGAAATGAGTTTTGGACGCGTCAACATTTTTTCAGTTAATATATTTCCAATGAAAATTTCAAGTGAATAGCCTCATTGGAAATATATTTACTGAAAAAAATGTTGACGTGTCCAATACTTTTTTCCCCCACCGTATGAGACACAAAGTAACTAGGAGATTTATGTCAAAAGGATATTTAAAATAATGTTATCAGAGATTTCAGTGTATTATTGTACACATCATGCTGACCCTTCTCAGTCTGGAGGCACACGGTTTATTTCCAACCCTAATCTAACTTACTTGATTCAGTTTAAAGGCTTCATTAGCATCTGATTAATCTGGTGCTACACCACAGAGTATGCAAAGTATTAGGAAGTCCCTCTTCTTATATGTCTCGTAATGTAGTTGCATTTTGTAAGATCATGTTTAGGTGCTGAGACATAAGGGCTCATGTTAAGATGAGTCTTGACTCACATTGTGGATGATGCAAGGTTTGTGTCTTCATCTTTTAACCTGCCGTCCAATGCCAGACCATATTTCTCTTTGTTGTTGGCCAGTAGAGGCGTGACTATGTATTCCTTCTCAAATGTGGTTTGACCATTTACTTGATCACTGATGGATGAAAAAAAACCCCATAAAAAATTATTAATAAGTGATGATTGAAGGACAGTATGCATATTTTGTACATACAGAGGGGTGATAAATTAAAAGAAAGGGTAGATCTGTTTGGTTTGGTTCCACTTGTGTGTGCTTGTCCTCGTAGAGTGAATTGCCACTGCAAATCAATACAAAAGTTATTCTGACTGACCAACCTTAACCTATGCTGAAATTTTTCTACCTTGATGCGAGTGGTCTGTTTCACAATGACAGTGTACCCATCCAAGTCAGTTCAAGTGGGTTTTTATTGTCATGCCTCTATATAGCTTTTATACATTGGAACAAATTGTTGTTTCACTATCATAAAGTAATAAAGTACAGAAGACTACATAAAGTGAAAATACACAACAGTGACACAGGGAGACAAATATCCACAAGGTTTTACTGAATGATTTGGTGGTTGTACAGTTGCAAAGACTTGTAGAGTCTCTGGCACGACCATTGGAACAGCTCTTGCACGACTCATCCATAGGGGCAGGTGGGACTGTGATATATACAGTATATCAGTCATTCAACAAATGTTAATCTTTATACAGTCCTCACTCTCAGCACTCATTTTACAATCTACTAATTATAAATTAGAATTTCAGTTGGAGTCTAATAATGCGATTTGAAACACACCTGCTGTATCAGACACAGTTGAACAAAGGTCACAGTCTAACACCTACTGCTAGACTGTATGATGTATGTTGTCGACTGCCTATTACGGACTTAGTCTAAAAATTCTCTAGATTGTAGACAATAGCATAAGTCAGGTTTGAGGCTATTTTGTTGTTGTTGTCCTGGCGCACCAAAATTTATGGCCATGATTCACTGCTGCCCAAGACACAATGGAAGCTGTTCTGGTGACTCGTGATGGCTTGATACTGGGTTTTTTTTTTTCATTTGTTACCTGCTTGTTTACAGTACATAACAAAATAAAGTTTGAATGAATTTGCTCTTGAACAGTAGGCTACATGTTGCATGTAAAGTCATCTACACTCACCGAAATTCCTCACAGAGAACGACTTTGGTGTATTTGTCAGTTGAATAGAGCACAACATCTGCTGTTTGGTCAACTGAAAGAGATATGCACCAAAATAGTGCAATAAATGAGTATGGAATAGTATAATTTTCCAATGATTTGCTAATAATATTTTAAATAATATTTCAACAAATCCCATCTTACTGGAAATTTTTATTTTTTTGATCACTTTATTAGTCTGGTTGTTAATTTTCACTCTGACCTGGATAGGATCTCCATGATTGTAAACCTGGAAAACAGTTTTAGAAGATTTTGAGTATCACCTTTATAGATTTTTTAATAGAAAAAAAAAAAAAAAACGCATATGGAATTAAATTTAATAATAGTGTCCATATAATCTATATACCTCCTTCTCTGTGGAGGCCTCCAGGTGAATTGTTTTTCCCGAAAACATGAATTGCTTGTAGATGTTCACCTCGGGCCCAGGCAGCAACTTGTCTGGTGCAAATTGGATTTTACGAATGATCAGCTGACAAGTGTCCCTATAAAGCAGATGAGGCAGGACAATTAACCCATGCACAAATCAAATAAATGCCTATAATTCTTAGTTATTACTGAGGATAAATTAGGCATATACACACTTCTTGTCAATTTTCTCATCTGGATCGTCAGCCTCGTTGGCAATGTAGGCTTTTATTTTAAAGTCAACACCACAAACCTGCAATGGTAATAAAAAGAAGATTACAGTGAGTAATAAGGAAAGAAATTAAAATATCCTATGTGTATACTGTAGCTGTGTGTGTGTGTGTGTGTGTGTGTGTGTGTGTGTGTGTGTGTGTGTGTGTTGGAGGATAGGGGAGGTTGAGGAGGGAGGGGGGTGCAGTACCTTGCCTTTGTCCCATGCTGCTGGCAGAAAAGTTACAGAGCATGGCAGATTTGCTGGAATCTTAGAAAGCAAGAAACACAGATTTCATGATTTCAGAGGAGTTACCACAGTGAAAGACTCTTGATGTACACAGCATTTTGCAGATTAGCATACATTAAAAGTGAAGGGGTGTGCTCCCTCCTCTGCTTTCTTCATAAGGACATCCTGCATAGGCGTAGTAACTGGTTTGTCTTCAGCAGGTGGAGGATAAATTTGAACGTGGTGCATCCAAATGTCTTTCCTGAAGGACAAACTGATCAGATCCAAATCTTCCTTACCATAGTGAAAGAAACAAGACAGCTGTACAAACACTACAACAAAGAAGAAATTATTATTATTATTTTTATGACAAACTTTACTTCACTAGTTGTTATAGCACTTCTTCTATTTTAGTTTATGCATGGTATTTGCAGTGTTTTAAAGCTGTGGTTTTACATCTACTCTGTATACATCTGATAATTTATTACAAACAGTCCCATCTGATGTGCCTAATGCTCCAGTGTCATGTTGTGTTAAATGATTTTCTTAGCTCCCAAAACTTGAATCCAGGTGTGTGTTCTAGATACCTTTTCTTCCATCTAGTTCTGAAGTGTCCACCTTGAGCACCCCATCTGTAAATAAAAAAATGTCACATTTGTTTAACATACTCATGTCTTGAAAGATATTTTGACATTTACATTGTTTACTACATACTATAAGACCTTACCCACAATATCAACATGGTCCACATGGTCCACAAAGTCTCTTTTCCCCAAGTAAAGACAAATCTGAAACGAGAGGATTCATTAGGCTGCCACTCAAACATGAAAACTTGTGTTTCTAAAAAAAAAAAGACAAGCCGTGTACATTATGTATGCTATGCACATGTGTGGAGGAAGCAGTTGTCCCTTGAATATGGGAGACTTACCGAGCCATTTCTACTGTTCTTCTTATAAATCCTGCTAAAAAGAATATTTGGATATGCTGTATGATATATATGATGGATATTATATATATAATATATATATATATATATATATATATATATATATATATATATATATATATATATATATATATATATATATATAACTTTGTAATTCCCCATTCTACATGACTTAGCTCAACATGCTTTACACTGGCAGTATCATTGTTTTTTAAGGAGTAATTATAATAGTGTTTACTTTGTTTTTCATGTATAGTACTGAGATAATTGTAAATGTACAAGTCTGATATTACCCTATATTTCTAACAAAAAAGAACCTAACGTCAGATTGTAGCATAACACTTGCTGCTGCTTTTTTTGTTTTTTTAAAGCTAGACACGTACATTAGGCTTTGCACTCTTACCTTTACTTTTTTCAGTAATATTATACTTTTTAGAACAGTAGATCAATATTAAGAAAATGTAAGTATACAGTAAGGTCCATAAATATTTGGACATTTTTAGACAAATTTACTGGTATTTTAGCTGTCTACCACATGATTTTTTTAGTTGAAATGCACAGGAGAATGCACATGAGCTCAAAGACCTGCTTTCATTTGAGGGTTATAACCTATTGTGTGCTTTAAGATGTTCTGTCTTGTATTTATTCTCACCAGGTAAGGTAGGGTTCTGACTTTTGTGTACTATCTACTTGGCTCAGTTAAATCTAGATTCTTGCCACTAGAATTGTTGTACTATATTACGTCCCAACAGAGTTTTTAGACTGACAGTATTCTTAGTCTGTGATCTAGTGAACCAGTGTCAGGATGTATTTATTGTTAGAGAATTCAAAGCACTTCTGTAAGTTACTCTGGATAAGGGCATCTTCTAAATGCCGTACGTGTAACTTTTATGGTATGGGAATTTATGGCGGCTAATAGAACTGGTTCCCTTGTATTTATTGTATTTATTTATGGTATTGATTGTGCCCTGTGACATTGTACACCTGTCCAGAGTGTACCCCGCCTTGTGCCCAATGCTCCCTGGGATAGTGTATGTGATTGTGTATGTGGTTGTGCCCTGTGATGGACTGGCACCCTGTCCAGGGTGTACCCCGCCTTGTGCCTGATGTTCCCTGGGATAGGCTACAGGTTCCCCCGTGACCCTGCAAAAGGAGTAAGTGGTAGAAGATGCATGGATGGTGATGAATGAATTCTGAAGTGTACAGGGCTACAAGTGTACAGGGCTACATTATCTGTTCAGATTCAGCTAAATGCTTCAAAATTCATGATGTCTGTGGTGATGTCTGTGACTTCAGGCAGTCATTGACTGCAAAGGATTTGCAACCAAGTCCAACCAAAAAAATAATTAGTTTGTCCAATTACTTTTCTTAAAAGGTAATTTCTTCACCATTCACCTAATTTAACATATTTAAAGCTGAAAGTCTGCACTTTGCATTCTATTACTCTAGTATTCTAATTCTATCTAGTATTTAATTTTATTTCCAATATCCTGTGGTAGACAGCTGAAAAAAAACAATAATTTTTTTATCAATGTCCAAATATTTATGAACCTGAATGAATGTACAGTCCCCTCCGGAAATACTGGAACGGCAAAGCCAGTTAATTTGATTGTGCTATACACCAAAGACATTTGGTTTGAGATCAAAAGGTGGATATGAGACGAGATTTTAGGATTTCAGCTTTTATTTCCTGGTATTTACATCTAGATGTGTTAAGCAAGACAATACATAGAACCTTTTTTTTTTTTTTATATCAGACCACCCAATTTTAGGTGAGCAAAAATATAGGAGCTGATAAGTCTTGAAGTAAATTAAAGTAAATAACACTTAATATTTATTTGCACATCTTGTGCTGCAATAACTGCATCAGCCTGCGGCTCACTGACATCACCAAATTTGTGGTTTCTTGTTTTGTGTTGTTTTTCCAGGCATTTATCGCAACCTCTTTCAGTTGTTGTACGTTCTGAGGAAGTTTCTCTCTTTAGTTTCCTTTTCAGGACCACATATATGACTTGGCCAATCCAAACCTTTCCACTTTTCCCCCTGATAAAGTCCTTTGTTGAGTTGGCGTTGTGGCAGTGTGTTTTGGATCATTCTCTTCATTCTCTTGTTGCATGATGAAGTTCCTCCTGATTAATTTGGAAGCACTTCTCAGACAAAATGTTCCTACGAACCTCTGAATTCTTTCTGCTGCTGTTGCTATCATGAGTTACATCATCAATAAAGATTAGTCAGCCTGTTCCAGAAGCAGCCATGCAAGCCCAAGCCATGACACTACCTCCACCATGTTTCACAGATGAGCTTGTATGTTTTGGATCATGAGCATATCCGTTCTTTCTCCACACTTTGGCCTTTCTATCACTTTGGTAGAGGTTAATCTTAGTTTCAAAACTTTTGTGGCTCATCTCTTTATTTCTTTGAGAATTCCAATCTGGCTTTCTGATTCTTAATGCTGATGAGTGGTTTGCATCTTGTGGTATGGCCTCTATATTTCTGCTCTCGAAGTCTGATGGATTGTGATACCTTCACACCTGGCCTGTGGAGGTTGTTGGTGATGTCATTGACTGTTGTTTCTAGGTTTTTCTTCACAGCACTCACAATGTTTCTGTCAGCTATTGTTGTTTTCCTTGACCGTCCCATTCAGTGTCTTTTGCTCAGTTCACCAGTGGTTTCTTTCTTTTTCAGGACATTCCAATTGTTGCATTGTCTATGCCCATAGTTTGTGCAGTGCCTCTGATTGATTTTGCCTCTTTTCTCAGCTTCAAAATGCCTTGCTTTTCTCCTATAGACAGTGCTCTAATAATCATGTTGGCTTATCCTTATGAACAACAAATGCAGTCTTCACAGGTGAAACTGAAGGTTATGTTCTGTCATTTACATATAAATACCAGGAAATAAAAGCTGAAATTCTAAACTTCTCTTTGCATATTCATCTTTTGATCTCAAAGCCAAATGTCATCATTCTACAGTAAAAATAAAATGAATTGGCCTTGCTGTTCCAATAGTTTCAGAGGGGACTGTACAGTATATATTCACTGGAACTTACTTTGCCATCATTGTGTTACCCCTGTTGACAGTTTCTACAGTGGAAAATGTGACAGTTAAAATAGTGATACAGAGCAATGGTTCAGTATAACAGCATCCAAATAATATTATGGTTTGAATT